>NC_042991.1:21988848-22181348 GCF_901001165.1 Salmo trutta
TTGTTTTTCCAAACCTCTTATTTCCTTTGATTCAAACGCGTTGTGCATTCTCTCTTGGTAGCCTAGTGTTTAGAGCATTGGGACACTAACCGAACGGTTGCTTTTTCAAATCCCCGAGCCGGCGAGGTGGAAAAATCTGTCGTTCTGCCCTTGAGCAAGGCAGTTAACCTCCCAACAACAACTGCTTTCCTGCGGCCCCCCACACCCCTCTGTTTCAGAGGGAAGACACATTTTGGTTAAATGCCTTCAGTTGTCCAACTGACTAGGTATCCCCTTTCCTTTTCCCAATCCCACTTGTTAACTTCCAATGGGCTCCAGTCCCACAGTGCAGTCATAGTATGGGAGAGGCCTAATGCTGATTAACAGCTTTCTTCTATAATATCACTCTAAATGACTGACTCCCCTGGCACACATAAAACACAGGCCTTGGCCGTGCTCTATGGCAGTGTTAGTATTATTGCTTCCCTAATGTATTTCAATAGGCCCAGAGTATTTTCAAAAGAAATGATTTAATTACATATGCAAAGTGGATCAGTCTGGCGCGGGCTGCATCAGGGCTTTTAGCCACCACCCCCGCCGTCAGAAGGGGAAGGGTGAAAGAGAAATGGCTTTTGAATTAGTTTGATTGCCTGGTGTTGTGTTGGGCTGTGTCTGCTTCCACAGGCTCTGGGACTACAGCAACCCAGCCTAAAACCCCAAACAGCAAGCAACGCAGGTGTAGAAGCACGGTGGCTAGCACAGTTACCTCCGACCTCCTTCAATATCAAATCATTTCTGGGTAACAATTAAGTACCTTACCGTGATTGTTTTAAATTAAAAGGGTAAAAAATAAACAAAAATAGCCTCTTAGCAAAATTCAATTTCTCAAGAAAGTATTTTGCTTGGACTGTCTGGGAGTGGTCAGAGAGGGGGCAAATTGTAGGAGCCTAATGGGAGGGATGTTTAACCTGAAAATGAGCTGGCAGAGAAGAGGGCAAACTCTCTTTAATGGTCTATTAACTTATAACCCACTCAGCCAAACAATCTGACATTTCTGTCTTTTCAAACAGCTCTTACACTAAAAGTGCATTATCATAATTTTCCCAATTTCACAGTATTATTCCAACCTCATAGTGTGAAAATATATGTAAAACACATGAAAATCCCTATTTTAACTGCATCCCTTTTCAGGATATGCCTGCACTTGAACAGTAATCAAAATGATTCAGATGCACAAATTTGCCCTGTTTCTAATTGTTATGAATGACGATGTACCTGTCATCTCCAGTTAGCCGAACTCAGTTCATCTGGGGGCTGAAAATCTCTTTCTGGCACATGTGTGCCAGTTGCACGTCTCCGTCCGCCAATGGAAGTCGTGCCTACCCAGCACAACTACACAAAAGCCTGCTTGGCGCTCCAAACAATTTGTTGGGATAAGTGTGTTTGAGCAAGCATGCATTTTGCCTAAATTGTTCTCTGTCAGGCCCAGGTTTGCCTGTTGCCAGCCTGCGGGGGTGCTGGAGGGTTTGGTTAGCTGTGCCAGGAAGAGGGGGCATGCAGCATGGAGGAGGGGAGATACTCCTGCAGCAGTTCTTCTCTCCCTCTCCCCATCAGTGGAGAGAATAAACCACAGACTAAAGCATATAGCCTCCCAATCTCTATCTCATTACGGCAAGAAGATACAGCCTTTACACAGCCCACCACCCTCTTCAGTCTACACGTAACGGGTTGTCTCCTATAATACAGCCCCAAACACACAGCATAGCACCACACAGTATAGCACCCCACAGAACAACACCACACAGTATAGCACCACACAGTATAGCACCACACAGAACAACACCACACAGTATAGCACCACACAGAACATCACCACACAGTATAGCACCACACAGTATAGCACCACACAGTATAGCACCCCACAGAACAACACCGCACAGAACAACACCACACAGTATAGCACCCCACAGTATAGCACCACACAGTATAGCACCCCACAGAACAACACCACACAGTATAGCACCACACAGTATAGCACCACACAGTATAGCACCACACAGAACAACACCACACAGCATAGCACCACACAGTATAGCACCACACAGTATAGCACCCCACAGAACAACACCACACAGTATAGCACCACACAGTATAGCACCACACAGAACAACATCACACAGTATAGCACCCCACAGAACAACACCACACAGTATAGCACCACACAGTATAGCACCACACAGAACAACACCACACAGTATAGCACCCCACAGAACAACACCACACAGTATAGCACCACACAGTATAGCACCCCACAGAACAACACCACACAGAACAACACCACACAGTATAGCACCACACAGAACAACACCACACAGTATAGCACCCCACAGAACAACACCACACAGTATAGCACCACACAGTATAGCACCCAACAGAACAACACCACACAGTATAGCACCACACAGAATAGCACCACACAGTATAGCACCCCACAGAACAACACCGCACAGAACAACACCACACAGTATAGCACCCCACAGTATAGCACCACACAGTATAGCACCCCACAGAACAACACCACACAGTATAGCACCACACAGTATAGCACCACACAGTATAGCACCACACAGAACAACACCACACAGCATAGCACCACACAGTATAGCACCACACAGAACAACACCACACAGTATAGCACCACACAGTATAGCACCACACAGTATAGCACCACACAGAACAACACCCCACAGAACAACACCACACAGCATAGCACCACACAGTATAGCACCACACAGTATAGCACCCCACAGAACAACACCACACAGTATAGCACCACACAGTATAGCACCACACAGAACAACACCACACAGTATAGCACCCCACAGAACAACACCACACAGTATAGCACCACACAGTATAGCACCACACAGAACAACACCACACAGTATAGCACCCCACAGAACAACACCACACAGTATAGCACCACACAGTATAGCACCACACAGAACAACACCCCACAGAACAACACCACACAGTATAGCACCACACAGAACAACACCACACAGTATAGCACCACACAGTATAGCACCACACAGAACAACACCACACAGTATAGCACCACACAGTATAGCACCACACAGAACAACACCACACAGTATAGCACCCCACAGAACAACACCACACAGTATAGCACCACACAGTATAGCACCACACAGTACCACACAGTATAGCACCACACAGAACAGCACTACACAGTATAGCACCACACAGTACCACACAGTATAGCACCACACAGAACAGCACTACACAGTATAGCACCACACAGTACCACACAGTATAGCACCACACAGTACCACACAGTATAGCACCACACAGAACAGCACCACACAGAACAGCACCACACAGTATAGCACCCCACAGAACAACACCACACAGTATAGCACCACACAGTACCACACAGTACCACACAGAACAGCACCACACAGATCAGCACCACACAGTATAGCACCACACAGTACCACACAGTATAGCACCACACAGAACAGCACCACACAGCACAGCACCACACAGAACAGTACCACATAGTACCACATCATATAGCACCACACAGTACCACACAGTATAGCACCACACAGTATAGCACCACACAGTACCACACAGTATAGCAGCACACAGCACCACACAGTACCACACAGCACAGCACCACACAACACAGCACCACACAGCACAGCACCACACAGCACAGAAGAGCAGCCTCTCCTCCCCTACATAGACCCTCCAAACTTTAGCAATTACATGTTAACAGCTCCTTATAGAGCAGGAGCTTGAGCTGCTTTGAGGCCAGGCTGGGGTAATACATCACAGAGGGGGAGAATATGACAGCTATTCTAGCATTCAGAGGAAATCCACAGTATTCAGAATTCTTAATTCCAATTTTGGAGAAAGTTGAAGTATGGGATTGGATCTCTCCGCTCTCGGCCACCCAGCAGGGACTGGGAATAGGTATACCCCTCAGGGGTCATTCCTCTTCCTACCCTCCTCCTCTTCCTAAGTTAACCCTCCAGACTGCTGCAGTGCTGGCCTTTATGTGGCTTTCACTTTATGTTTTACAGTAAAATAATTAATGGAGGCCATTTTTTCCTTCAATGGAAGTGTCACGGGCTGCTTGGCAGCGAGACAGTCTCCTCTCTGTAGTACTCAGAAATAATGAATACCCCTCCCACTGAGATACACAGGAGAGGAAATTAACTGTGGAGCTCATTGGAGACGTATTTCTTCCAGGCTAAATCATACTGGACGAATGATATATTGTAGGTCCATGTTTGTTTTTATGACCCTCCATACTTCATTGTTCATAAAAGAGAAATCATCTTAGCCTTTATTCAAATGTACGTGGATAGATAGGCCAATATATAATTTGTTGCGTGTGAAGACTTTTGACTGCCGTGCCATGGAGCTTTTTGTCTTTGGAGCTAAAAAGGCTAGATCAATTTGCCACGCATGCTATTGGATAGCATTGTCCATGTCTTTATGAAGACTAGATGAAAGTGGACAGTATGTCATTCAGTTGACAACCATGACATACTGTACGTCTGGTAGAGTTCAACCTAATAATAAACCCCACTAAGGCTCAAAGACATATTTGTCTACACATTGTTGAAAAGGCACTTTGAGGCCTTTTTGAAGGTGCTTTAAAAGCAATGACTGCTTGAATTGCCAATTTTCTTTCAATCTCCACCCAGACACTCTACCCACAGCATGTAAAATAATATTGAACATTGCTAAATAACAGTGTGTGCAAGTCTGATGATCAAAAATATTTTCCCCAACACTAAGACAATATAAACGTCCAATGCTATTATAGGAACACAGTGTCACGCCCTGGTCATAGAGAGGGTTTTGTTCTCTATTTTGTTTAGGCCAGGGTGTGACTAGGGTGGGCATTCTATGTCCTTTTTTCTATGTTTTGTATTTCTTTGTTTTGGCCGGGTATGGTTCTCAATCAGGGACAGCTGTATATCGTTGTCTCTGATTGGGAGCCATACTTAGGCAGCCTGTTTTCCTTTGGGTTTTGTGGGTGGTTACTTTCTGTTTAGTTGATGTTCCCGACAGAACTGTTTGGCTGTCGTTCTTGTTTTGTTTAAAGTGTTCTATTAAAAGTTTATGATGAGCACTCAACACACTGCGCCTTGGTCTACTTCCTGCAACAACCGTTACACACAGTACAACTGTGTACCGAAATTACCCTCAAAGCTTTCCATCCAACTCTCAAATCCAGACCTATTGTATGAATGTGACCTTACAAAACTCAC
The DNA here is from genome assembly GCF_901001165.1 of Salmo trutta. Taxonomy (NCBI): domain Eukaryota; kingdom Metazoa; phylum Chordata; class Actinopteri; order Salmoniformes; family Salmonidae; genus Salmo; species Salmo trutta. The sequence continues at coordinate 21,994,140 of NC_042991.1, forward strand.
ATGCATCCTAATATATCAAATCAAATTGTATTGGTCACATACACATGATTAGCAGATGTTATTGTGGGTGTAGCGAAATGCGTGTGCTTCTAGCTCCGACAGTGCAGTAATATCTAAAAAGTAATATCTAACAAATTACACAACATATTCCCAATACACACAAATCTAAGTAGGAATGAATTAAGACTATAAACATATGGACGAGCGATGTCAGAGCGGAACGGATTAAGATACAGTAGAATAGTATAGAAACAGTACATACATATGAGATGAGTAATGCAAGATATATAAACATTGTTAAGTGACATCATAGTCCTCTGTCTGACACCAGTTCGAAGCCCAACAAAACTTCATTTCTCATCATATGAAATCACATGAGGACATAATCTCCATCCCTCAGATCACATGGAATCTCCTTTTGATGAGTGCAGTCTGTCTGTGTGTTCACAGGTGGTGGACTGCTCCTAGGTCAAAATCTACACACCTCCATGCCTGGCTGCCCCTCTGCCCAGTGCACCGCAGAGAGCTCATAATTGGCCTGCTGCAAGGAACGGAGGACTTTTAGGACGGTGGTGGGTTTGCCAAAGCTTCACTTCAGCTTTCATAGTGCTGCTATTAAGAGCCCCCACACACAACTGAGCCTGAATACAGATGGGAAAGCAGGGATTCCTCCTTAGCTCAACACACAGGTCTGGACTCTATCAATTATCTTTGTTAGACTGTTTGGCTGTCGTTGCATTACAATGTTCAAATCAAACTTTATTTGTCACATGTGCCGAATACTTAGGATGCGCCAAATGCTCATTCTTAGGATATGAAATTTAAATGTCATGAATCTGACAGAAAGTTCTGTGATCCCTAGAGGAACAGTTGAGTGGAGAGATCCCTAATTTAGCCCTCAGCAATCCCAGCTTTGTGCTGCTTAATGCATAAGAGTTACAATGCTGAGGCCTGATCCAAATGTTCTCTGCAGCCATTTTTTTCTGTGAGTAATTATGATAATAAAAGTGACTGCACTCAGGCTCTATGGGCACTCACTCTCTCTTTGAAGGTCTTACATGAAGCAGAGTCACTTCAGAGCTGTCTGGCATGGCACAGAACTGACATAGGCACACATTTGCTATAACTCTCTTTGAATTAGTTATTTACAGTCTTTGCAATTGCTTTTTTTTGCAATTCATTGTCTTTCACCACTTTATTCTGCCGCCTATAGGCCTACTTTTATGTTAATGTTTGTTCTTTTTTGTTGTTCATGTCTTATCAAGATTTGCTTAGAACTATGGACTAAATTACTTAATGGCAATAGCACTGGATGCATTCTTATCACTCCTACAGTAATTCCTCCTTGTCGATATGGGGAAACTAACGGGGAATATTAGAATGTGCCTTTCTTGGCTCAAAATGTGATATCATCATGAAACATTCTAATTAAAAGTGTTGTTAATATATTTTGCATGCCTATTGTATTTTAATTAGCTGCCCTAATGTTGATTTTCCACACTGGAAGCTATATTGGTGTGGTCAAAATGAATCTATAGATATAGTTAAGACATCAGAGGCAGTAATGGTAATGGTTGAGATAACATAGTGAGGAATTGAGGATTCTTCTCAAAGTTTTGTGTCTTAAGGAAAATGAACTGGGTCCATGTGCCCGGCTCCCCGTTTATCGTGGCACGACAGACAAAGACAAAAGATTTAAGTGCCTTTGAATGGGGTATGGTAGTAGGTGCCATGCACACCGGTTTGAATGTGTCAAGAACTGCAACGCTGCTGGGTTTTTCATGCTCAACAGTTTCCCGTGTGTATCAAGAATGGTCCACCACCCAAAGAACGAACATCCAGCCAACTAGACAGAACTGTGGGAAGCATTGGATTCAACACGGGCCAGCATCCCTGTGGAACGCTTTCGACACCTTGTAGAATCCATTCGAACTGATGAATTGAGGCTGTTCTAAGGGAAAAAAGAAGTGAAACTAATTTAATGTAGGAAGGTGTTCCAAATGTTTTGTACACTCAGTGTAGGTCTTCACTGTATCTGAGCATACACCACAGCCCTGGACTTCCCTACTGTATTTTCTTACATTTACATAATTTAGCAGACACTCTTAACCAGAGTGACTTACAGGAGAAGTTAAGGTTATGTGACTTGCTCAAGGGCACATAGACAGATTTTTCACCTAGTGGCTTGGGGATTCGAACTAGCGACCTTTCTGTTACTGGCCCAATGCTCTTAACCACTATAGGCTACCTGTCGCCCCATTGCATTGCTGTGGCGCAACAGTTGGCACCTTCTTGCTGAAACTGAAATGCTGTGCGTTGAAGCACTTGCAGTTGAGTTGCTTCTGTGTTGAGCACATGCAGCTGACATCACAATATATCAGATGGCATATCCACATATAAAGATTTAGACTCTACTTTAGACTGTGAAGATCTACACAGAAATGTTAATTGACAAGAATAGAATGCTCTCTCCAGTGACTTCACTCTAATACACCTATACACATGGCCTATGGACTGCTGTATATATCACAGGAAGTTGGTGGCACCTTAACTGGGGAGGACAGGCTCGTGGTAATGGCTGGAGTGGAATCAGTGGAATGGTATCAAACACATCAAACACATGGTTTCCATGTGTTTGATGCCATTTCATTTACCTTGTTCCAGCCATTATTATGAGCCGTCCTGCCCTCAGCAGCCTCCACTGGTATATATTCCTAAAGGTCACCTTTGGGCACAAAAAATTATCCAACTCCGCCTCTTTCAAACAGAAATGGGGTGTGCCTTTGGTGGTTCATCAATGTGTCCTTTTGGTTATGCATAGCTAGTTCATTAGCTAAGCTAGCCACTGTAGCTACTGTAGCCAGTAACTCCTCCTGTATGTGTTGACTTCATTTCACAGGATTTGTTTTTGGACGGAAGGTGTAGAGATCGGTAAGAAATAGCACTTCTGTATCCAAATATCTTATTCATCCATTTTATATATATTTTTTGCATTAAATGACCTGGTATGATGGTGCATTGATCAGTTATACAGTTTAAAGCCGTTATTTTTGGTGTTTTTGCCCAAAGTCGACCTATAACATAAAGAACATTACAGTCAACATATGCATGTGGTTATAAGAATAAACATAGACAATAATTAATTGGAATAATTGGAAAACTTCACAAACAAAGTGACAAACTCAACCATGTCACAGTATTACAACCCTGTTATAGTCAAACAAGTATTGGGGTTGAGTGTGGCTGGGTTGAGTTTTTTGCCTCAAAATGTGCTCCTCATGTGGTGAAGAACAGGAGACGACATGGCATGCATGAAATTAAGAATTGGCTTATATTTTTGCAATAAAAAAGTTTCGATAAGTAATAGATTTCTATCTTTATTTCATGTAACAGAGTTGAGTTGTTGAGCATGAGGACGCCAATCTAACAATAAATATAAATTTAAAAAATATACAGTGAGGGAAAAAAGTATTTGATCCCCTGCTGATTTTGTACGTTTGCCCACTGACAAAGAAATGATCAGTCTATAATTATAATGGTAGGTTTATTTGAACAGTGAGAGACAGAATAACAACAAAAAAATCCAGAAAAACGCATGTCAATAATGTTATAAAATGATTTGCATTTTAATTAGGGAAATAAGTATTTGACCCCTCTGCAAAACATGACTTAGTACTTGGTGGCAAAACCCTTGTTGGCAATCACAGAGGTCAGACGTTTCTTGTAGTTGGCCACCAGGTTTGCACACATCTCAGGAGGGATTTTGTCCCACTCCTCTTTGCAGATCTTCTCCAAGTCATTAAGGTTTCGAGGCTGACGTTTGGCAACTCGAACCTTCAGCTCCATCCACAGATTTTCTATGGGATTAAGGTCTGGAGACTGGCTAGGCCACTCCAGGACCTTAATGTGCTTGTTCTTGAGCCACTCCTTTGTTGCCTTGGCCGTGTGTTTTGGGTCATAGTCATGCTGGAATATCCATCAACGACCCATTTTCAATGCCCTGGCTGAGGGAAGGAGGTTCTCACCCAAGATTTGATGGTACATGGCCCCGTCCATCGTCCCTTTCGTGCGGTGAAGTTGTCCTGTCCCCTTAGCAGAAAAACACCCCCAAAGCATAATGTTTCCACCTCCATGTTTGACGCATGCATTCCTCCTCCTCCAAACATGGCGAGTTGAGTTGATGCCAAAGAACTCCATTTTGGTCTCATCTGACCACAACACTTTCACCCAGCTGTCCTCTGAATCATTCAGATGTTCATTGGCAAACTTTAGACGGGCATGTATATGTGCTTTCTTGAGCAGGGGGACCTTGCGGGCGCTGCAGGATTTCAGTCCTTCATGGCGTAGTGTGTTACCAATTGTTTTCTTGGTGACTATGGTCCCAGCTGTCTTGAGATCATTGACAAGATCCTCCTGTGTAGTTCTGGACTGATTCCTCACCGTTCTCATGATCATTGCAACTCCACGAGGTGAGATCTTGCATGGAGCCCCAGGCCAAGGGAGATTGAAAGTTCTTTTGTGTTTCTTCCATTTGCGAATAATCGCACCAACTGTTGTCACCTTCTCACCAAGCTGCTTGGCGATGGTATTGTAGCCAATTCCAGCCTTGTGTAGGTCTACAATCTTGTCCCTGTCATCCTTGGAGAGCTCTTTGGTCTTGGCCATGGTGGAGAGTTTGGAATCTGATTGATTGCTTCTGTGGACAGGTGTCTTTTATACAGGTAACAATCTGAGATTAGGAGCACTCCCTTTAAGAGTGTGCTCCTAATCTCAGCTCTTTAGCTGTATAAAAGACACCTGGGAGTCAGAAATCTTTCTGATTGAGAGGGGGTCAAATACTTATTTCCCTCATTAAAATGCAAATCATTTTATAACATGTGTATTCAGGATTTCAATGTTCAAATAAACCTACCATTAAAATTATAGACTGATCATTTCATTGTCAGTGGGAAAACGTACAAAATTAGCAGGGGATCAATGTCACGACTCCCACCGAAGGTGGCGCCCCCTCCTGCCCGGGTGGCGCTTGGCGGTCGTCGTCACCGGCCGACTCGCTGCCACTGATTCCTTTTTGTTTCCCCTTTCTGTTATTGTTTGCACCTGTCCTTAGTTGGGTTGATTAGCGGGGCTATATTATCTAGTTGGCCCGCCTGCTCTTTGTGTGGGATTGTTTATCTGTTAGTTGCTTTGTTACACGCTGTGTTGTATTTAGCGCTAGTGCGTGGGTTGTCGCTCACTGTGTTTTGTCCCCTGTGTTTGGGGCACTTTGATTTTTGTGTGCGCTGAGTTCGCTATTTGGGGTGGCAGGTGTTTTGCTGTGTCACACATTATTAAAAAGCCATCACCCCTATCGCTGCTTCCTGCGTCTGATTCCTCCTCCACTACGTCTAAGCATTACAATTGTTAGGGTTGAACTGGCTATTTGTATGCATAACTTATATAATATACCGGGGAAGCTATGTTACAATGTTGACGCTGGGATCAACCTACACGCCGACGACAGGAGGAGCAAGTTTAAACCACGCTCCTCCTCCCTCGGACAGGCCAGCATTGAGCAGGAAATATCTCTCAGTATAAAAGAGAGAACAATAGAATGTGACGCTCTCTTCTTCTGTTTCGCCCTGCGAGGTGTCACAGAGAGACCGTATACGAACGACACATATACCACGCACGTGTTTGCATTAATTAAAGTACAGCTAAATCAGAAGTTACTATGTGCTGACTATTTTGTTCTGTTACCAGAAACGAACTGTCGCAACATTAACACAATCAAATACTTTTTTCCCTCACTGTATATATAAAAAACGCATGACGTGCTTGTCTTTGCACTATATTGTTCAGAAGACTTGTATGATGTCACTTCCAGTTGATGACACAAGGATAAGTTCACTATTGTTATGGATGTAATGATTGGGCGGTGAGTCGGAAGCAGGTGCAGGTGAAACGTTTTAATAAAACAACAAAACCAAGAACACGACACTAACATAAGGCAGTACGTCGATACACAAGAACTGTACCATCTGGTAAGTGAACATGGGAGAGTGACATATAAAGGCGAGGAAATGATTAAGGTAATGGAGTCCAGGTGTGAATCATAATGATTGATTAGGACGAGGAGCTTGTCGGCGAAGGTGGAAATCGGAGGATTAGGAGGAGCAGGAGACAATGGGGGAGATTGGTTGACGCAATGGGGGGATAGAGTGAGGTATGCAATTTAATATTGTGATTTTAATCAATAATCATGCGTTTATAAAAAAAAATCCTCAACAAAAAAGCACAAATAGATGTTTACATCTACGGCAAAATCTATGACAAAATGCTTTCTGTCAGTTAATGTATGTGGACATCCCTTCAAATTAGTGGATTTCAGCCACACCCGTTGCTGACAGGTGTATAAAATTGAGCACACAGCCATGCAATCACCATAGACAAATATTGGCAGTAGAGTGAACTTACTGAAGAGTTCAGTGACTTTCAACGTGGCACTGTCATAGGATGCCACCTTCCCAAAAAGTCAGTTCATCTAATTTATGCCCTGCTAGAGCTGCCCCGGTCAACTGTAAGTGCTGTTATTGTGAAGTGGTAACGTCTAGGAGCAACAACGGCTCAGCCTCGAAGTGGTGGGTCACACAAGCTCACAGAACGGAATCGCCGAGTGCTGAAGCACGTAGCGCATAACAATCGTCTGTCCTTGGTTGCAACACTCACTACCGAGTTCCAAACTGCCCCTGGAAGCAACGTCAGCACAATAACTTTTCATCGGGAGCTTCATGAAATTAGTTTCCATGGCCGAACAGCCGCACACAAGCCTAAGATCAAAATGCGCACTGGGTGTAAAGCTCGTCGCCATTGAACTCTGGAACAGTGGAAACACATTCTCTGGAGTGACAAATCACGCTTCACCATCTGGCAGTCCAACAGACGAATCTGGGTCCAGCGGATGCCAGGAGAACGCTACCTGCCCCAATGCATAGTGCCAACTGTAAAGTTTGGTGGAGGAGAAATAATGGGCTGGGGCTGTTTTTATGGTTTGGGATAGGCCTTTTAGTCCAGTGAAGGGAAATCTTAACGCTACAGCATACAACGACATTCTAGATTCCAGTCTGATTCCTCCTCCACTATGCCTAAGCATTACAATCAAATACTTTTTTCCCTCACTGTATATATAAAAAACGCATGACGTGCTTGTCTTTGCACTATATTGTTCAGAAGACTTGTATGATGTCACTTCCAGTTGATGACACAAGGATAAGTTCACTATTGTTATGGATGTAATGATGGGGCGGTGAGTCGGAAGCAGGTGCAGGTGAAACGTTTTAATAAAACAACAAAACCAAGAACATGACACTAACATAAGGCAGTACGTCGATACACAAGAACTGTACCATCTGGTAAGTGAACATGGGAGAGTGACATATAAAGGCGAGGAAATGATTAAGGTAATGGAGTCCAGGTGTGAATCATAATGATTGATTAGGACGAGGAGCTTGTCGGCGAAGGTGGAAATCGGAGGATTAGGAGGAGCAGGAGACAATGGGGGAGATTGGTTGACGCAATGGGGGGATAGAGTGAGGTATGCAATTTAATATTGTGATTTTAATCAATAATCATGCGTTTATAAAAAAAATCCTCAACAAAAAAGCACAAATAGATGTTTACATCTACGGCAAAATCTATGACAAAATGCTTTCTGTCAGTTAATGTATGTGGACATCCCTTCAAATTAGTGGATTTCAGCCACACCCGTTGCTGACAGGTGTATAAAATTGAGCACACAGCCATGCAATCACCATAGACAAATATTGGCAGTAGAATGAACTTACTGAAGAGTTCAGTGACTTTCAACGTGGCACTGTCATAGGATGCCACCTTCCCAAAAAGTCAGTTCATCTAATTTATGCCCTGCTAGAGCTGCCCCGGTCAACTGTAAGTGCTGTTATTGTGAAGTGGTAACGTCTAGGAGCAACAACGGCTCAGCCTCGAAGTGGTGGGTCACACAAGCTCACAGAACGGAATCGCCGAGTGCTGAAGCACGTAGCGCATAACAATCGTCTGTCCTTGGTTGCAACACTCACTACCGAGTTCCAAACTGCCCCTGGAAGCAACGTCAGCACAATAACTTTTCATCGGGAGCTTCATGAAATTAGTTTCCATGGCCGAACAGCCGCACACAAGCCTAAGATCAAAATGTGCACTGGGTGTAAAGCTCGTCGCCATTGAACTCTGGAACAGTGGAAACACGTTCTCTGGAGTGACGAATCACGCTTCACCATCTGGCAGTCCAACAGACGAATCTGGGCCCAGCGGATGCCAGGAGAACGCTACCTGCCCCAATGCATAGTGCCAACTGTAACGTTTGGTGGAGGAGAAATAATGGGCTGGGGCTGTTTTTATGGTTTGGGATAGGCCTTTTAGTCCAGTGAAGGGAAATCTTAACGCTACAGCATACAATGACATTCTAGATGATTCTGTGATTCCAACTTTGTGGCAACAGTTTGTGGAAGGCCCTTTCCTGTTTCAGCATGACAATGCTCCTGTGCACAACGTGAGGTCCATACAGAAATGGTTTGTTGAGATCGGTCTGGAAGAACTTGACTGGCCTGCACAGAGCCCTGACCTCAACCCCATCAAACACCTTTGGAATGAATTGGAAGGCTGACTGTGAGCCAGGCCTAATCGCCCAACATCAGTGCCCGACCTCACTAATGCTCTTGTTGCTGAATGGAAGAAAGTCCCTGCAGCAATGTTCCAACATCTAGTGGAAAGCCTTCCCAGAGGAGTGGAGGCTGTTATAACATATATATAATAGGCTGTTATATCCATATTAATGCCCATGATTTTGGAATGAGGGTTTTGATGAGCTGGTGTCCACATACTTTTGGTCATGTAGTCATTGTAAATAAAAATGTGTCCTTAACTGACTTGCCTAGTTAAATAAAGGTTAAATAAAACAATAATTAAATATATATATATATATATTTACACATTTAATTTAAAAAGCTTTTTTATGACCCAATACTTAAAAAGGTAAAAGTGACTCAAATCGTACCGGTTTCATGGAATGACCCCTTTATTGTGAGTAAAAGGTAACCGTTGTTGCGGCAAATGTGTTATTCCATAAGGCAAATTCAGCGCTTAATTAAGTGTTGCGCCCATGGAGCTCTCTGGTGCTAGAGGGGATATACAGTACTGGTGGGCTTATCCATATGCACGTCGCACTGTAGTTTAGTTCTTTCCCAACAGCTCTTCCAGCAGTCTCTGGTCTCTCTCTGCTGTATCCAACAGCATGTGAAGCAAAAGAAAGAAAGCTAGAACTTCTCCAACATGAGGTAATTTAATTGATGAAAAACGCATGCTGGCTGTCTGCAAATTTAAACAGACGCGTCAGAATACCCAAGCTTTTTTTCTCTTCAACGTTTTGGGACCAGCCTCTATTTTTGCTTTTACGGACCCCTTTATATGGAAAGGTCCTGCTTGCAATTAAAACATTTTCCTGACATTAACAACTTGGACATTTACAGCTGTGCGTTCAAGGAGGAAGACTGTACACTGTGTACACCACTTTATTCCAAGGGACTGAGTGTTCAATAAAGACACCAATATTTTCATTTTCTTGCTCTTGCGTAAAGTGAAATTCAAGGCAAGCATGGGAGTTTGTAAAGGTCGTTTACTTGGTATCTCAGTCGCTGTTGCTCATGGATTTTTCTCGGGATCGTTGAACATTTTACTAAAATTTCTCATCACGACTTATAACTTCAACTACCTCACTCTCATCCAGTGCCTCACCAGCACCCTGGCAGCGATTACACTGGAGATACTGAGGAGACTGGGAAAAGTAGACATACCTCCGTTCAGTCTTCAACTAGCCAAAGTCTTCGGAGGTGTTTGTATTCTGTCCACATTACAGTCCACTCTAACACTATGGTCTCTCAGAGGACTGAGTCTACCCATGTATGTGGTTTTTAAACGGTGTCTACCGTTGGTCACCCTAGGCATCGGCGTGTGCGTTCTGAAGAACGGTATCCCGTCAGTGGGGGTCATAACGGCGGTGCTCATCACTACTGGAGGAGCAGCTTTAGCTGGTAAAATTACTCTTATTCAAATAACACGAACTTCTACTTGTACAGTCAAGTAAAGTAGAAACGAAACATCATAATTGATTCTAAATAGCCTATGCATAGGGTGCATACTACGCAGTAAGTTGTGATGAATGTGTATAGGCCTCAAACTGCATACCAGCAATAATCTATCCTGGAGTTTATATTACAAATACACGAATGGGGTTAGTGTAAAAATAAAACAAAAAAACAAGCGATTACCACCGTTTTTTCTAGAAACGTCCCTTTGGTAAAGTATCCAGATGCAACAGCTCTCAATGTTGCTGCTACTGTGAGGAAAGTTCAGCACCATGCTCTGTCCCCTTTACACCATACATTTAACGCACATCCTATCCATATGGATAGAATGTGTGTTAAAGATGTGGCTCCTCGCTACTTTTTAATAATGTTCAGAGTATCAGGATACCTTACAATAGGTTTCACCCCCCAAAAAACTAATGTAATCACCTTTTTTTTTAATGTTCTCTCACCACTGTGTCTGTGTTTACTCAGGGTCTGGTGATGTGACGGGTGACACGTTTAGCTACGTGACGGGCGTCCTGGCTGTGATCATCCACGCCTCCTACCTGGTCTTGATCCAGAAGACCAGCACAGACAGTGAATATGGCCCCCTCACGGCCCAGTACTCCATCGCCATTATGGCCTCCCCAGTTCTCTTAATCTGCTCCATTGTCAGCATGGACTCCATCAACATGTGGAGCTACACGGGCTGGAGTAACCCCTTCATCTCAGGCATCTTCTCCCTCTGCATAGTCATCGGCTGTGCCATGAACTTCACCACGCTCCAATGCACCTACATCAACTCGGCCGTCACCACCAGCTTCGTGGGAGTGGTGAAGAGCATTGCCACCATCACAGTGGGCATGGTGGCCTTCAGCGACGTGGAGCCCACCAGCCTGTTTGTTGCCGGCGTTGTGGTCAACACTGTGGGTTCCATCACCTACTGCATCGTCAAGTACTTTGAGACCAGGAGGAAGACCCTCTACCAGGACCTGGAGGAGCAAAGCAAGGACGAGAGTCTGCCTGGACAAACTTACATTGAGAAGAAGCCTCCCAACGGAGACCTGGAGCCCCTGCCCAATGGTCACGGATGGTCCGATGAAGGATCGATTGAACAGGTCCCCACACAGGACCACCTCCTCAATGATCAGAGCCTCAGTGACTACCCACTTCCAGACACCAGCAACAGCATGGAGTCTGTAGAACTCCAGAGAGAGGCCTTTCATAACGAGAACCAGGCCAACCAGGCCAACCAGTCTGTGAGTGACAGTTACCTAAGGGTGTGGAGGTCCATCCGTAACCTGCAGTTCTCCAACAAAGACACCTTAATAGATCATATGGAGGTGCAGAGCCCTTAATGGGGAATCACTCTAATTTCAAAGGGTGCATGTTTGGTCAGTCTTTTCTGTTTGTATGTTTTTTCTGTTTGTTTGTAAGACTGGCTGGACATTGGGCACTGATTTAATATTTAGAGATCCGTATTTTTCTCATGAACATGCGCTTATGGAAGCAGCAAAGTATTTTTGAGAAGATGGAGTGTTTATATGAATTGGAAAGAATATACTGACTATTTATAAAAGCATTTATGTTTAAATGTTTTATATGGATTTATCACTCATATTAATAACAGGTGAATAGTTGATGGTAAATTGCTAAAACTAGAGGTCAAAGACATCTGATACCATAATAATGGAATACCTCCCCATCTTCCCCCAACCACTATTTTGCTGTATGGTGAACAAAATGAATTGTCTGTGTGACAGTGCATTGGGTAAGGTTGAAATTGATATGTAATTAAATGTTATAAAAAGATGAATACCAGTTGTTGTATGAATCATTTTATTTGCACATAATGTTACTGCCTGTCCAGATTCTGTAAGTGAAGAGCAATAGCAACTTCCATTTGCATGTACAATGCAAAGTACATTTAAATGTTTTTATGAAACTCTTACACTGTGATGTTGGCCTCTTCTTTATGATAAATCCATTACATTGAAATCCATGGTAAATGTTTCAGCCAAATTGCCTTTACATTGAGAAATCTTTTTGAATTACCAACAATAGATAACTGTTTTGGTAAGGTTCACTTAACATCAACACAATATAGGCGTACTGAACATTTCTCCCTGGGGCAGATAGATATGAGGTAATTGTATTTGTGAGGAGATCATTCTCAGTAGAGCATATAGATCCTTAATGTCAACATTAGATTGGAAAGAGACTAGAGGATGTCTTCGATCCTACAGAACACATCACTTCTCTTATTGGCTCATTAGTCAAAGTACACCACAAAGTACATCCCTCAGAGAAAGTCTCAACCGCTCTGGAGTAGAAAACAGCTATTTCACATCACACCCAAGGATGATGCCTGTGTCATGATTAAAGTAATACTGCATACATAGCTGTAAGGTAATGCATTCTCCAGGATGTCTTAGAACCCCTCCTTATCTAAACGCATGCAGTGAGAGTATGTCCTTCCAGAATACCTGCAGGGAGAGGAGAGGGAGAAGTGTGAGCAATCTGTCCCCTCTCCAACCAGAAAGAGAGAGGCCTGCAGTCAGCACATTAGTTGCAGGAAAATCCATCCCAAAGTGCCTTTGAAATGCTTCATGGGACTCTTGAAGTACAGATAAACCAGGAACTCTGAGTGCTGATAACAGAGGACTTCAAGAAAGAGGAACAGAAAAAAATTCAACTTTGTAAAGGAAAAGGGGTTGGTCAGTGACTTTTATCACATCCTCTCTTTTTTGGGGGGGGGGGGGGGGGATTCAGTCAAATGGCCAGGAAAGGAAACACCATGCAGTCTGAATGGTTTTTAAATTAAACAATATTCAAGATTGGCTGTTATGCTGCATTACAATATTCTATTTTCAATTATGCTGTTATCCGGGTATTCTCTCTGTAGACCACTGATTGTGGAATCACAGAGGGATATTTAAACACCTCATTAACCATATCTGCATGGATGCTCCTAACTCCGTACAATCCAAACCGTGCAGCTACACTTTCTCATTTTGGCCTGCCCATCAGCACAGCCTCTTCCTAATCCTCATCTATGTGATAAGGAAACTACTTTAATGAAATGCAATCTGTTTTTCCATTTTCCATTTTTGCTAGCACTTAGAGGTCCTTCAGAAAGTATTCACACCCTTTACTTATTCCACATTTTGATGTGTTACAGCTCAAATTCAAAATTGATTTAAAAAAATGTAATGTTTTTTTTGTACATTTGCACATTATTTTCAAAATTCTTTAAGCTCTGTTATGTTGGTTCAAATCAAATCAAATTTGATTGGTCACATACACATGGTTAACAGACTGTGACGGGCGTCAGAGGGATTGGACCAAAACGCAGCGGGAATGTGAATGCTCATTATCTTCTTTTAAAGAAAAAATGAACATTGAACAAAAAGAACGACGAAAACAGTCTTGTCAGGTGCAACAAACACTAGACAAGAAACAACTACCCAAAAATCCCATAGAAAAAACACCCCTCTTAAATAGGACCTTCAATTAGAAGCAACGAGGAGCAGCTGCTTCTAATTGAAGTTCAACCCAATAAGCACCACATAGAAATATACATACTAGAACTAACATAGAAATAGACTAACAAGAACATAGCCCAACAAACCCCGAAACACTCTAAACAAACACCCCCTGCCACGCCCTGACCAAACTACAATAACAAGCAACCTCTTTTAATGGTCAGGACGTGACACAGACGTTAATGCGAGTGTAGCGAAATGCTTGTGCATCTAGTTCCGACAGTGCAGTAATATCTAACAAGTAATCTAACAATTCCACAACAACTACCTAATACACATTAATCTAAGTAAAGGGATGGAATAAGAATATGTACATATAAATATATGGATTAGTGATGACCAAGCAACATAGGCAATATGCAATAGATGGTATAGAATACAGTATAAATAGTTGAAGTTGGAAGTTTACATACACTTAGGTTGGAGTCATTAAAACTAGTTTTTCAACCACCCTACAAATATCTCGTTAACAAACTATAGTTTTGGCAAGTCGGTTAGGACATCTACTTTGTGCATGACACGTAATTTTTCCAACAATTGTTTACAGACAGATTATTTCACTTATAATTCACTGTATCACAATTCCAGTGGGTCAGAAGTTTACATACACTAAGTTGACTGTGCCTTTAAACAGCTTGGAAAATTCCAAAAAATGATGTCATGGCTTTAGAAGCTTATGATAGGCTAATTGACATAATTTGAGTCAATTGGAGGTGTACCTGTGGATGTATTTCAAGGCCTACCTTCACATTCAGTGTCTCTTTGCTTGACATCATGGGAAAATCAAAAGAAATCAGCCAAGACCTCAGAAAATAAATGGTAGACATCCACAAGTCTGGTTCATCCTTGGGAGCAATTTCCAAATGCCTGAAGGTACCACGTTCATCTGTACAAACAATAGTACGCAAGTATAAACACCATGGGACCACGCAGCCGTCATCCTGCTTAGGAAGGAGACGCGTTCTGTCTCCTAGAGATGAACGTACTTTGGTGCGAAAAGAGCAAATCAATACCAGAACAACAGCAAAGGACCTTGTGAAGATGCTGGAGGAAACAGGTACAAAAGTGTCTATATCCACACTAAAACGAGCCCTATATCGACATAACCTGAAAGGTCGCTCAGCAAGGAAGAGGCCACTGCTCCAAAACCGCCATATAAAAGCCAGACTCCGGTTTGCAACTGCAGGTGGGGACAAATATCCTACTTTTTGGAGAAATGTCCTCTGGTCTGATGAAACAAAAATATAACTGTTTGTCCATAATGACCATCGTTATGTTTGGAGGAAAAAGAGGGAGGCTTGCAAGCCAAAGAACACCATCCCAGCCGTGAAGCATGGGAGTGGCAGCATCATGTTGTCGGGGTGCTTTGCTGCAGGAGGAACTGGTGCACTTCACAAAATAGATGGCATCACGAGGGAGGGAAATTATGTGGATATATTGAAGCAACATCTCAAGACATCCGTCAGGAAGTTAAATCTTGGTCGCAAACGGGTCTTCCAAATGGACAATGGCCCCAAGCATACTTCCAAAGTTGTGGCAAAATGGCTTAAGGACAACAAAGTCAAGGTATTGGAGTGGCCATCACAAAGCCCTGACCTCCATCCCATAGATATTTGGGGGCAGAACTGAAAAAGCGTGTGTGAGCAAGGAGGCCTACAACCCTGACTCAGTTACACCAGCTGTGTCAGGAGGAATGGGCCAAAATTCACCTAACTTATTGTGGGAAGCTTGTGGAAGGCTACTCGAAATGTTTTTCCCAAGTTAAACAATTTAAAGGCAATGCTACCAAATACTAATTGAGTGTATGTACACTTCTGACCCACTGGGAATGTGCTGAAAGAAATAAAAGCTATAATAAATAGTCTCTCTACTATTATTCAGATTTTTCACATTCTTAAAATAAAGTGGTGAGCCTAACTGACCTAAGACAGGGAATTTCTACTAGGATTAAATTATCAGGAATTGTGAAAAACTGAGTTTAATTGTATTTGGCTAAGGTGTATGTAAACTTCCAACTTCAACTGTACATATGAGATGAGTAATGCAAGATATGTAAACATTATTAAAGTGTCATTATTAAAGTGACTAGTGATTAATTTATTAAAGTGGCCAATGATTTCGAGTCTGTATGTAGGCAGCTGCATCTCTGTGTCAGAGATGACTGTTTAACAGTCTGATGGCCTTGAGATAGAAGCTGTTTTTCAGCATCTCGGTCCCAGCTTTGATGCCCCTGTACTGACCTCGTCTTCTGGATGGTAACGGGGTGAACAGGCAGCGGCTCGGGTGGTTGTTGTCCTTGATGATGTTTTTGGCCTTCCTGTGACATCGGGTGCTGTAGGTGTCCTGGAGGGCAGGTTGTACCAGGCGGTGATGCAGCCCGACAGGATGCTCTCAATTGTGCATCTGTAAAAGTTTGTCAGGGTTTTAGGTGACAAGCCACATTTCTTCAGCCTCCTGAGGTTGAAGGCTGTTGTGCCTTCTTCACCACACTGTCTGTGTGGGTGGAGCATTTCAGTTTGTCCGTGATGTGTGCGCAAAGGAACTTAAAACTTTCCATATTCTCCACTGATGTCCCGTCGATGTGGGTATCGGGGTGCTCCCATTGCTGTTTCCTGAAATCCACAATCATCTCCTTTGTTTTGTTGACGTTGTGTGAGAGGTTGTTTTCGTGACACCACACTCCGAGTGCCCTCACCTCCTCCATGTAGGCTGTCTCATCGTTGTGTATAATCAAGCCCACTACTGTTGTGTCGTCTGCAAACTTCATAATTTAGTTGGAGGCGTGCATGGCCATGCAGTCATGGGTGAACAGGGAGTACAGGAGGGGGCTGAGCATGCACCCTTGTGGGGCCCCAGTGTTGAGGATCAGCGAAGTAGAGGTGTTGTTTCCTACCGTCACCACCTGGGGGCGGCTTGTCAGAAAGTCCAGGATCCAATTGCACAGGGCGGGGTTGAGACCCAGGGCCTCAAGCAACTTCTTATGGGCAGGTAATGTCCCACCTGGCCAACATCTGGTGAAATTGCAGAGCGCGAAATTCAAACTACAGAATTATAAATATTTAACTTTCATAAAATCACAAGTGTATTACATCAAAATAAAGCTTAACTTCTTATTAATCCAGCCGCTGTGTCAGATTTCAAAAAGGCTTTTCACCGGATGTTGGGCAGGTGGGACGCTACCGTCCCACCTGCCCATAAGAAGTTATCGCCTCTTGGAGAACCAGCTTTTTGTAAAAGCAGAGAAGTGCAAATTCCATCACTCCACCATCTCCTTTCTGGGTTACATCATTGCTGCAGGGAGTGTACAGATGGATGCCGGGAAGGTGAGAGAGGTGGTGGATTGGCTCCAGCCTCCAGAGTACAGCTGCAACATTTCCTGGGATTTGCCAACTTTTATCGCCGCTTTATCCGGGGCACGCCCTGGCTTCCCCCCTGTCTGCACTCACCTCTCCCAAGGTTCCATTCACGTGGTCTCCAGCTGTCGACCGGGCGTTCCAGGATCTCAAACATCGCTTCACCACAGCTCCCATCTTGGTTCATCCTGACCTGTCCCGCCAGTTCGTGGTGGAGGCCGCTGCTTCGGATGTCGGAGTGGAGGCTGCCCTGTTCCAGCGGTCTACCCTGGACCTCAAGTTACATCCCTGTGCCTTCTTCTCCCACCGCCTCAATGGAACTACGATGTGGGGAACCATGAGCTTCTCCCGGTAAAGATGGAATTGGCGGAGTGGAGGCACTGGCTGGATGGGATGGAACATCCATTCATTGTGTGGACCGACCACAAGAACCTGGAATATCTCCGCACCGCCAAGCGCCTCAATTCCAGGCAGGCTAGGTGGGCCTTACTGTTCACCCGGTTCAACTTCTCTCCTCCACTGGCTGGGATCCAAGAATGTCAAGCCGGATGCGCTGTCACGCTGCTATAGCCCCAAGACTACTACCCTGGAACCTGAGATCATCCTACCCACCTCGTGTCTGGCGACGGCACTCAGTTGGGGAATAGGAAAGCAGGTTCGGGAGGTGCAGCATTCCCAGCCAAACCCCGGGGGGGTCCAAATAACTGGATGCTGTGCCTGACGTGGACCGCTCTGCGGTCCTGGAGTGGGCCCACTCCCCCAGGCTTGCCTGCCACCCGGGCTCCCATCGGACCCTGGCTTTGTGTGACAATGCTTTTGGTGGCCTACCATGGTTCCTGAAGTCTCCGCATTCGTCGCTGCTTGCACGGTCTGTGCACAGAACAAGACTCCTCAGCAAGCTTTGGCTGGTCTCCTCCAACCTCTGCCTGTCCCTCACCATCCGTGGTCTCACATCTCCCTGGACTTTGTCACGTGTCTCCCCCTGTCTGATTGCCATACCGCCATCCTGACCATGGTGGATCGGTTTTCCAAAGCCGCCCACTTCATTCCTCTCCCCAAGCTACCCTCTGCCAAAGAAACGGCCCAGCTCATGGTGCAGCACGTCTTCTGGATCCATGGACTACCAGTAGACATGGTTGCCGACCAGGGTCCTCAGTTCTCATCCGGTTCTGGAAGGCGTTCTGCACCCTCATTGGGTCGTCGGCCAGCCTGTCCTCCAGGTTTCACCCCCAGTCTAACGGTCTCCTGGAGCCAACCAGGACATAGAGACTACTCTGCGCTGCCTGGTCTCCGCCAAACCCCACCACCTGGAGTCAGCAGCTTGTGTGGGTTGAATTCGCCCGCAACATCCTTCCGTGCTCTGCCACAGGCCTATCACCTTTTGAGTGTTCCCTGGGGTATCAGCCACCGCTCTTCCCTGAACATGAAGAAGAGGTTGGCATACCTTCTGTCCAGATGTTTGTCTGCCACTGTCGTCGTACCTGGAGGAGAGCCTGGTCGGCCCTCCTCAAGACCACCTCCAGGTATTGACGACAAGTGACGTCACCGGACCCCGGCACCCCGGTATCGTCTAGGGCAGAAGGTATAGCTGTCTACACGGGATCTGCCCCTCGGGGTGGAATCCCACAAAACCGTCCCCCCGGTTTATCAGCCTGTTTCCCATCTCCAAAGTCATTATCATCAACCCCGGACTGTCTTGTCTGATTACAAATCAAATCAAATCAAATCAAATTTATTTATATAGCCCTTCGTACATCAGCTGAAATCTCAAAGTGCTGTACAGAAACCCAGCCTAAAACCCCAAACAGCAAGCAATGCATGTGAAAGAAGCACGGTGGCTGGGAAAAACTCCCTAGGAAAAACTCCTGAGAAAGGCCAAACACCTAGGAAGAAACCTAGAGAGGAACCAGGCTATGAGGGGTGGCCAGTCCTCTTCTGGCTGTGCCGGGTGGATATTATAACAGAACATGGTCAAGATGTTAAAATGTTCGTAAATGACCAGCATGGTCAAATAATAATAATCATAGTAATTGTCGAGGGTGCAACAAGCACGTCCGGTGAACAGGTCAGGGTTCCGTAGCCGCAGGCAGAACAGTTGAAACTGGAGCAGCAGCATGGCCAGGTGGACTGGGGACAGCAAGGAGTCATCATGCCAGGTAGTCCTGAGGCATGGTCCTAGGGCTCAGGTCCTCCGAGAGAAAGAAAGAAAGAGAGAAAGAGAGAATTAGAGAGAGCATATTTACATTCACACAGGACACCGGATAAGACAAGAGAATACTCCAGATGTAACAGACTGACCCTAGCCCCCCGACACATAAACTACTGCAGCATAAATACTGGAGGCTGAGACAGGAGGGATCAGAAGACACTGTGGCCCCATCCGATGATACCCCCGGACAGGGCCAAACAGGCAGGATATAACCCCACCCACTTTGCCAAAGCACAGCCCCCACAGCACTAGAGGGATATCTACAACCACCAACTTACCGTCCGAAGACAAGGCCGAGTATAGCCCACAAAGACGTCCACCACGGCACAACCCAAGGGGGGGGCGCCAACCCAGACAGGAAGACCACGTCAGTGGCTCAACCTACTCAAGTGACGCACCCCTCCCATGGACGGCATGGAAGAACACCAGTAAGTCAGTGACTCAGCCCCTGTAAAAGGATTAGAGGCAGAGAATCCCAGTGGGAAGAGGGGAACCGACAAGGCAGAGACAGCAAGGGCGGTTCGTTGCTCCAGCCTTTCCGTTCACCTTCACACTCCTGGGCCAGACTATACTTAATCATAGGACCTACTGAAGAGATAAGTCTTCAGTAAAGACTTAAAGGTTGAGACTGAGTCTGCGTCTCTCACATGGGTAGGCAGACCATTCCATAAAAATGGAGCTCTATAGGAGAAAGCCCTACCTCCAGCCGTTTGCTTAGAAATTCTAGGGACAATTAGGAGCCCTGCGTCTTGTGACCGTAGCGTACGTGTAGGTATGTACGGCAGGACCAAATCGGAAAGATAGGTAGGAGCAAGCCCATGTAATGCTTTGTAGGTTAGCAGTAAAACCTTGAAATCAGCCCTTGCCTTAACAGGAAGCCAGTGTAGGGAGGCTAGCACTGGAGTAATATGATCAAATTTTTTGGTTCTAGTCAGGATTCTAGCAGCCGTATTTAGCACTAACTGAAGTTTGTTTAGTGCTTTATCCGGGTAGCCGGAAAGTAGAGCATTGCAGTAGTCGAGCCTAGAAGTAACAAAAGCATGGATTAATTTTTCTGCGTCATTTTTGGACAGAAAGTTTCTGATTTTTGCAATGTTACGTAGATGGAAAAAAGCTGTCCTTGAAGCAGTCTTGATATGTTCTTCAAAAGAGAGATCAGGGTCCAGAGTAACGCCGAGGTCCTTCACAGTTTTATTTGAGACGACTGTACAACCATCCAGATTAATTGTCAGATTCAACAGAAGATCTCTTTGTTTCTTGGGACCTAGGACAAGCATCTCTGTTTTGTCCGAGTTTAAAAGTAGAAAATTTGCAGCCATCCACTTCCTTATGTCTGAAACACAGGCTTCTAGCGAGGGCAATTTTGGGGCTTCACCATGTTTCATTGAAATGTACAGCTGTGTGTCGTCCGCATAGCAGTGAAATTTAACATTATGTTTTCGAATGACATCCCCAAGAGGTAAAATATATAGTGAAAACAATAGTGGTCCTAGAACGGAACCTTGAGGAACACCGAAATTTACAATTGATTTGTCAGAGGACGAACCATTCACAGAGACAAACTGATATATTTCCGACAGATAAGATCTAAACCAGGCCAGAACTTGTCCATGTAGACCAATTTGGGTTTCCAATCTCTCCAAAAGAATGTGGTGATCGATGGTATCAAAAGCGGCACTAAGATCTAGGAGCATGAGGACAGATGCAGAGCCTCGGTCTGACGTCATTAAAAGGTCATTTACCACCTTCACAAGTGCAGTCTCAGTGCTATGATGGGGTCTAAAACCAGACTGAAGCGTTTCGTATGCATTGTTTGTCTTCAGGAAGGCAGTGAGTTGCTGCGCAACAACTTTTTCTAAAATTTTTGAGAGGAATGGAAGATTCGAATGGAAGAATTTTATAATTTCTGGGTCAAGATTCGGCTTTTTCAAGAGAGGCTTTATTACTGCCACTTTTAGTGAGCTTGGTACACATCCGGTGGATAGAGAGCCGTTTATTATGTTCAACATAGGAGGGCCAAGCACAGGAAGCAGCTCTTTCAGTAGTTTAGTTGGAATAGGGTCCAGTATGCAGCTTGAGGGTTTGGAGGCCATGATTATTTTCATCATTATGTCAAGAGATATAGTACTAAAACACTTTAGTATCTCCCTTGATCCTAGGTCCTGGCAGAGTTGTGCAGACTCTGGACAATGAAGCCCTGGAGGAATACCCAGATTTAAAGAGGAGTCCGTAATTTGCTTTCTAATGATCATGATCTTTTCCTCAAAGAAGTTCATGAATTTATTACTGCTGAAGTGAAAGCCATCCTCCATTTGCGAATGCTGCTTTTTAGTTAGCTTTGCGACAGTGTCAAAAAGAAATTTCGGATTGTTCTTATTTTCCTCAATTAAGTTGGAAAAATAGGATGATCGTGCAGCAGTGAGGGCTCTTCGATACTGCGCGGTACTGTCTTTCCAAGCTAGTCGGAAGACTTCCAGTTTAGTGTGGCGCCATTTCCGTTCCAATTTTCTGGAAGCTTGCTTCAGAGCTCGTGTATTTTCTGTATACCAGGGAGCTAGTTTCTTATGACAGATGTTTTTAATTTTTAGGGGTGCAACTGCATCTAGGGGCTGGTTCCCATTTCCCCTGATTAGTATGTTATATATGTGCCCTCTGTTCCCTCTGTCTTCGTCAGTTATTGTTCCCATATCTGTTGGTCGTGTGAGTACCTATGCGTTGGTGCAGCTGTCATGCTGTGTGCTTTATATATTGTGTTTACGGGTATCGTCCCATGTCGTTCAACGAGGTTTACCCTCGCTCTTTTGTTTGGGTACAGCCCAGTGTTTTGTATACATGTTTGTTTTGGGTGTATTAAAAAACCCTATTGTGTATTCCTGCGCCTGTCTCCAAATCCTTTATACAAGCGTGACACATACCCCTCGTATACATCACACCTTTCATGTGTCCAGAGTTAAACCCATGTCTCACAGCCCTTTGTCTCCTGTTTCCAGGAGACAAAGGCTGCCTGCCATTCTCTACCTTGCCCCACCTCACTGGATTATTGACCCCTGCCAGCCCTGACCCTGAGACAACCTGCCGTTCGGGACCCTTTGCACCTTCTCTGAATTCCTGACCCCTGCCTGCCTTTGACCTGTTGTTTGCCTGCCCCTGTATTAGAAATACACTTTTGTTTCTCCAACACTGTCCGCGTCTGGGTCATACCTGAAACGTGATAATCCAAAGTGTAATTAATAACTTCACCAGCTCAATCCATGCAACTCATTATGTGACTTGTTAAGCTAATTCTTACTCCAGAACTTATTTAGGCTTGCCATAACAAAAGGGTTTAATATTTATTGACTCAAGATATTTCAGCTTTTCATTTTTTATTAATTTTTTAAATGAAAAAAATATATAATTCCACTTTGACAGCATGGGGTGTTGTGTGTAGAATAGTGACAAAAAATCTCTATTTAATACATTTTAAATTCAGGTTGTAAAACAACAAATGCGGAAAAAGTCAAGAGTTGTGAATACTTTCTGAAGGCACTGTAAATTTACATTACCGGAATTAGCAAGTATTTAAAAAAATGCCATGGTGAAACAGAAAAAAGTATTTGCGTCAGATGCTAATTTATTTTAATATCGATTAGCTTTTGGTCAATCGAAATACAAGAGGTACACAACTGATTACCCGTCTACAAGTAGACATTTGAGGACCCCACGAAACAACATAAACCAACAGAGGGGTCCCCACCACCAATCGGACAGTGACTTCCCAAGTGACTCAGATTCCAATCAGAGCGGCTATTACCACCAAGACCTCGGACACCAGCGATCAAACGGCAGACGGGGCACATGAAGATGAGGAGGGGCAAGAGGAAACCACGATCCCAGGAACAGGCCCCGTACCGGCCAACCGGCGAGGATGCTGTAATTGGTCTGAAAAGGTATTTATCACACATCAGGTGTCCGCCTTAAATAAACGCCTCTCTTTTGTTCCCACATATGAAACTAACTCTTTTGATGTAAAGACTGATATTTTTAGCTTAAAAAAAATCTAACTTACAGTTGAAGTCAGAAGTTTACATACACGTTAGAAAAAAACACTTAAACTCAGTTTTTCACAATTCCCGATATCCTAGTAAAAATTCCCTGTCTTAGGTCAGTTAGGATCACCAATTTATTTTAAGAATGTGAAATGTCAGAATAATAGTAAAGATAATTATTTATTTCAGCTTTTACTTCTTTCATCACATTCCCAGTGGGTCAGAAGTTTACATACACTCAATTAGTATTTGGTAGCATTGCCTTTAAATTGTTTAACTTGGGTCAAACGTTGTGAGTAGCCTTCCACAAGCTTCCCACAATAAGTTGGGTGAATTTTGGCCCATTACTCCTGATAGAGCTGGAGTAACTGAGTCAGGTTTGTATGCCTCCTTGTTCTATAAATGTTCTATAGGATTGAGGTCAGGGCTTTGTGATGGCCACTCTAATACCTTGACTTTGTTGTCCTTAAAACCTCTTAGGGCTAGAGGGCAGTATTTTCACGGCCGGATAAAAAACGTACCCAATTTAAACAGGTTACTACTCTGTCCCAGAAACTAGAATATGCATATTATTAGTAGATTTGGATAGAAAACACTCTGAAGTTTCTAAAACTGTTTGAATGGTGTCTGTGAGTATAACAGAACTCATATGGCAGGCAAAAACCTGAGAAAAAGTCAAGCAGGAAGTGGAAAATCTGAGGTTGTAGTTCTTTCAAGTGATTTCCTTGACTGTATACAGTGACTTAGGGTTAATTTTGCACATCCTAAAGCTTCCACTAGATGTCAGCAGTCTTTAAAGCAGTGTTTGAAGATTCTATGGTGAATTTGAAGGGAATACCAGCTGTGGTAAACTGGTGTCCCATTATAAGGCATGGGCTCAAGTCACGCGCAATGACTTGGAGCGAGCTGAGTTCATATTCACTCCTAAAGAGAACGGATAGGTCCGGTTGGAATTTTATTCAAGGTATATGATAAAAACAACCTAAAGATTGATTCTATACATCGTTTGACATGTTTCTACAAACTGTAGTATAACTTTTTTGACTTTTCGTCTGGACTAAGTAAGCACGCGCGTAGTGGATTTGGATAGTGAACCTAACGCGCAAACAAAATGGATTATTTCGAAATAAATATGAACTTTATCGAACATTTATTGTGGAGCTGGGATTCCTGGGAGTGCCTTCTGATGAAGATAATCAAAGGTAAGTGAATATTTATAATGTAATTTCTTAGTTTTATTGACTCCAAGATGGCGGGTTTGCTGGTTGTTTGTGTCATCTGGGCTGTACTCAGATTATTGCAAATTGTGCTTTCGCCGTGAACCTTTTTTGAAATCTGACAAAGCGGTAGCATTTAGGAGAAGTGTATCTATAATTCTGTGCATAACACTTCTATATTGATCAATGTTTACGATGAGAATTTATATACTATGTGTGCTCATTGTGCTCATTCACCGGAGGTTTGGAGGGAAAACATTTCTCAACATTATGCGCCAATGTAAAATGCTGTTTTTGGATATAAATATGAACTTT
Organism: Salmo trutta; assembly: GCF_901001165.1. Taxonomy (NCBI): domain Eukaryota; kingdom Metazoa; phylum Chordata; class Actinopteri; order Salmoniformes; family Salmonidae; genus Salmo; species Salmo trutta. The sequence continues at coordinate 22,018,925 of NC_042991.1, forward strand.
ATCGAGCAAAACATACATGTATTGTGAAACATAATGTCCTAGGAGTGTCATCTGGTGAAGATCGTCAAAGGTTAGTGCTTCATTTATCTGTGTTTTGGGTTTTTGTGATGCATCTAGTTGCTTGGAAAATGGCTGTGGTGTTTCTTGTGAAGTTTATGTCCTAACATAATCTAATTTTATGCTTTCACCGTAAAGCCTTTTTGAAATCGGACAATGTGGTTAGATTAACGAGAAGTTTATCTTTAAAATGGTGTAAAATAGTTGAATGTTTAAGAAAATGGAATTATGAGATTTTAGCTGTTTTAAATTTGGCGCTCTGATTTTCCACTGGCTGTTATCAAAATCAATCCCGTTAACGGGATGAGAATGGGAAGGGTTCACCAACAGGTTAAGCCATTTTGCCACAACTTTGGAAGAATGCTTGGGGTCATTGTCCATTTGGAAGATCCATTTGTGACCAAGCTTTAACTTCCTGACTGATGTTTTGAGATGTTGCTTCAATATATCTACATAATTTTCCCTCTTCATGATGCCATCTATTTTGTGAAGTGCACCAGTCCCTCCTGCAGCAAAGCACCCCCACAACATGATGCTGCCACCCCCGTGTTTCACGGCTGGGATGGAGTTCTTCGGCTTGCAAGTCTCCCCCTTTTTCCTCCAAACATAATGATGGTCATTATGGCCAAACAGTTCTATTTTTGTTTCATCAGACCAGGGACATTTCTCCAAAAAGTAGGAACTTTGTCCCCATGTGCAGTTGTAAACCAGAGTCTGGCTTTTATATGGAGGTTTTGGAGCAGTGGCTTCTTCCTTGCTGAGCGACCTTTCAGGTTATGTCGATATAGGACTTGTTTTACTGTGGATATAGACACTTCTGTACCTGTTTCCTCCAGCATCTTCACAAGGTCCTTTGCTGTTGTTCTGGGATTGATTTGCACTTTTCGCACCAAAGTACGTTCATCTCTAGGAGACAGAACGCGTCTCCTTCCTGAGCGGTGTGATGGCTGTGTGGTCCCACGGTGTTTATACTTGCGTACTATTGTTTGTACAGATGAACGTGGTACCTTCAGACGTTTGGAAATTGCTCCAAAGGATGAACCAGACTTGTGGAGGTCTACCATTTATTTTCTGAGGTCTTCACTGATTTCTTTTGATTTTCCCATAATGTCAAGCAAAGAGGCACTGAGTGTGAAGGTATGACCTTGAAATACATCCACAGGTACACCTTCAATTGACTCAAATGATGTCAATTAGCCTATCATGAGCTTCTAAAGCCATGACATCCTTTTCTGGAATTTTCCAAGCTGTTTAAAGGCACAGTCAATTTAGTGTATGTAAACTTCTGACCCACTAGAATTGTGATACAGTGAATTATAAGTGAAATAATCTGTCTGTAAACAATTGTTGGAAAAATTACTTGTGTCATGCACAAAGTAGATTTCCTAACCGACTTGCCAGAACTATAGTTTGTTAACATGAAATTTGTGGTGTGGTTGAAAAATTAGTTTTAATGATTCCAACCTAAGTGTATGTAAACGTCAGATGTCAACTGTAGGTATGTTTGGCAATCTATTTACTCCAAGGATACACAAAAGCCCATTATGCCTGTGTTCAAACACACATTTTGTTACATTATATTATTTTTCTAAAATTGATTCAATAGTTTTTTCCCCTCATAAATCTACACACAATACCTCATAATGACAAAGTAATAACAGGTTTTTATGAAAAAACACAGCATTGTCTTGGCTGTGTGCTTAGGGTCGTTGTCCTTTGCCCCAGTCTGAGGTCCTGAGCTCTCTGGAGCAGGTTTTCATCAAGGATCTCTCTGTACTTTTCTCTTTTCGTCTTTCCCTCAAGCCTGACTAGTCTCCCAGTCCCTGCCGCTGAAAAAGAGTTCAGTCTCAAATAATCTTGTTTCTTATGTTCTGAGAGTCCTTTAGGTGTCTTTTGGCAAACTCCAAGCGGGCTGTCATGTGCCTTTTACTGAGGAGTGGCTTCGATCTGGCCACTCTTCCATAAAGGCCTGATTGGTGGAGTGCTGCAGAGATTGTTGTCCTTCTGGAAGGTTCTCCCATCTCCGCAGAGGAACTCTGGAGCTCTGTCAGAGTGACCTTCGGGTTCTTGGTCACCTCTCTGATCAAGGCCCTTCTTCCCAGATTGCTCTAGGAGGAGTCTAGGTGGTTCCAAACTTATTCCATTTAAGAATGATGGAGGCCACTGTGTTCTTGGGGACCTTCAATGCTGCAGAAATGTTTAGGTACTCTTTCCCAGATCTGTGCCTCGACACAATCCTGTCTCGGAGCTCTACGGACAATTCCTTCGACTTCATGGCTTGGTTTTTGCTCTGACATGCACTGTCAAATGTGGGACCTTATATAGACAGGTGTGTATCTTTCCAAATCATGTCCAATCAATTGAATTTACCACAAGTGGACTCCAATCAAGTTTTAGAAACATCTCAAGGATGATCAATGTTAACAAGATGAACCTGAGCTCAGTTTTTAGTCTCATAGCAAAGGGTCTCAATACTTATGTAAATAAGGTATTCTTTTTTTATATTTTTTTTATTGGCAGAAATATATATAAACCTGTTTTCTCTTTGTCATTATGGGGTATTGTGTGTAGATTGATGAGGAGCATTTTTTATTTAATCTATTTTAGAATAAGGCAAAATGTGGAAAAAGGGAAGGGGTCTGAAAACTTTCCGAATGTAATCTATGTGTGGTCTATTTTGAGCAAAGGTTTATCTGTGATGAGACCAGGAACCCTTACTTCTCCAACAATCCTCTAATGGTTCAGGTATATATTTATATTCCCTGTGTGTGTATTGGCCCGGAACAAGAACTCCATGAATACACAACCTTTTTGAACAGTATGAACACTGACCTGAAGTTCTCTATTGAATATGACCATAAGCGGATCCATTTCTTGGACATGTGGATAGAGGTTGCTAATGGGGAACTTATCACCACTCTATATCAGAAAGAGACTAACAGAAACACTTTTCTCCTAGCAAGTAGCGCTCATCCTAGTGCCCTAAAAAGAGCATTACCCAAGAGCCAGTTCTATAGGCTCAGACGTGTGTTATTCGACATAGGACTTTATTGATAAAGATGTCAACATAAAACCATATTTTCTGGACAGGGGTTACTCCACCCACTGTGTGGAAGAGGCATACCAAATTGTGCTCTCTAAACCTCGCCAGGATATACCATTTTTTGTTGTTGTTGTTGAAAACTTCTAAGGAGTTATCGGTTACTTGCATGACTACATTCACCCCCAAAGCCTTTATGATTAGAAACATAGCGATGAAGCACTGGCATACGCTCACCTCAGACGCGGCACTCAGCCAGGAATTCAAGGAGCTCCCCTTATTCGTTTACAAATGGGGCCCCAATCTTCGCAGCAGACTAGTCTGAGCCAGCCTAATCACAGGTTCTAAAACCCTCCTTACTCCCCTGAGAGATGGAAACTACCCCTGTGACAATTGTGGTCAGTGCAACAACACCAACAAAAAACACCCTAGGTGTCGAAAAAGATAGTGTTAAAGGCGTGATCACAAGCAACACCAAAGCATTTGATTTACATCTTATGCTGTGTTTGTGACAACATGTACATGGGCAAGATTGAATTAATCGTGAATAATGATGAGTGAGATAGTTACAGACAAACGTGTCTTGGGGGTATGATATTTGTGCATCTAACTTTCTCACTCATCATTATTCATGATTCATTTAGGACTATCCGTAATCATGGTAGCATCCACGTTAATGTCGAAGTGTTTTTGAAGCATATTCTATTCTTATTTACAATAGAAGTGACTCCAAAATGGCACAATACATTATTTACCATTCATTTCAATTGGGCACAAAATAATATGAAACAACCGAAACAAACAGCAAATGCATCCAACACGTTTGTAGAGTCACACGCTTGATGTAATCATTGTGTGCTAGGAAGATGAGATCAAATGCTAAACTTTTGACTACTTTAATACAAATATAAGTACATTTGTCCCAATACTTTTGGTCCCCTAAAATGGGGGGACTATGTACAAAAAGTGCTGGAATTTCTAAACGGTTCACCCAATATGGAGGAGGAAAATACCCTCAAGTTAAACCTGAAAGACGGCAAAGTTGGCTAAAAACGAAAGTGACGTAATTTAGCACGTGTTGAAATGAGTAGGATTCTATGTTTTTACATGCAAAAGTTATTGCTTTTGATAAAAACGCTTTATTTACCTTCCCTCCCCACTTTTGATGGATGATGTGAAGGACCATAGCCCGGTGTACCCCAGGTCAGATTTTCTACTTGCTTCAATTGTGTGCCATGCTGTGCACAGTCAAAATACAATTACATGCTTGCTAACTTAGTTAGCTACGTGACTAAATTAGTCGGTAGTCACTTAGGCAGGTTACCTTGGTTTTCTTGGGCACAAGGCCTATGGTGGTCTGCTTGAAACATGTTGGTATTACAGACTCGGTCAGGGACAGGTTGAAAATGTCAGTGAAGAGACTTGCCAGTTGGTCAGCGCATGCTCGGATTACACGTCCTGGTATACCGTCTGGCCCTGCGGCCTTATGAATGTTGACCTGTTTAATCGGCTACGGAGAGCGTGATCACACAGTCGTCCGGAACAGCTGATGCTCTCATGCATCTCGTACTCTGCATTGTGTTTTTATCTCCTAAATATTCTTACTGTAATGTTCTCTAGTTGCGCCATAATTGGCTCAGTGTTGTGTCACTCATGGGGACACTACGTCACCGCAAAATCTACAGGGTGAGCTAGAAAGGTGCTGCCATAGATTTACACTAGAAGTACCAATCCAAGAAGGCTCAACGTCATTGGTCACAGATAAAATGACATCAAATCATGTCATATATACCGTAGCTTTGATTGGACTGATCATGTCTACATCATACTTTCAAAATCTTGGCTAGCAAGCTAGACAAGCAGTCATCTTCATGAATTAAGTTTACAATATACTGGCAAATCCTTTTCAATCCTTGTCATATGAAGAGAAATTATAGATAAAACGTGTTGGTGCTCATCGGCCATTAGAAATAAACATTACACAACAAGTTGGAAATCGCAATTTTAACAATGAGTGGTTGGGAAGGAATCAGTGGCTAACTGCAAGCATTGCAAAGCAATCACTAGCCTGCTATTCACTAGCCTGCTATATCTACTGCAGCCCTTATCCTCCACATACAACACCCGTTCTGCCAGTCACATTCTGTTAAAGGTCCCGAAAGCACACACATCCCTGGGTCGCTCTTTTTTTCAGTTCGCTGCAGCTAACAACTGGAACGAGCTGCAACAAACACTCAAAATGGACAGTTTTATCTCCATCTCTCATTCAAAGACTCAATCATGGACACTCTTACTAACAGTTGTGGCTGCTTTGCGTGATGTATTGTTGTCTCTACCTTCTTGCCCTTTGTGTTGTTGTCTGTGTCCAATAATGTTTGTACCATGTTTTGTGCTGCCACCATGTTGTGTTGCTACCATGTTGTTGTCATGTTGTGTTGCTACCATGCTGTGTTGTCATGTGTTGTTGCCTTGCTATGTTGTTGGCTTAGTTCTCTCTTTATGTAGTGTTGTGTTGTCTCTCTTGTCTTGATGTGTGTTTTGTCCTATATTTATATTTTATTTTGTTATTTTTAATCCCAGCCCCCATCCCGGCAGGAGGCCTTTTGCCTTTAGGTAGGCCGTCATTGTAAATAAGAATTTGTTCTTAACTGACTTGCCTAGTTAAATAAAGGTTAAATAAAATAAATAAATAAATAAATATTCAGTGGAGAGGGTGTGTGGTCCAAGTCTGGGATTAAGGGTATCTTTTCCAAACTTAAAAGGATAAACATTCACATGCACCACCATGGGCCAGAAAAGGTTGAATACATTGGCCATGCTGTCAATCCAGCATGACTTCTGCTTCGTTCAAAACAACTAGGAACTGGGAACTGGGAAAACTCAGACTTCAGTGAGTCCAAGACAACTGAGAACTCTGAAAAAAACTAGCTCCGACTGAGAAGATACGTTTTGAATGGTCATCCAACTCAGAAGTCCTAGACGGGAACTCGGGCCTCTTTCTGGAGCTATGACCTGAAGATCACTGACTTCATGATTCAACCTGTTTTTTCCCGAATTCACAGTTGTCTTGAAAGCACCATAAATACAGAGAATGACAGACTTTGATGACAAAATGTGTCCACAATAAGGACCGCCGCACCACCTTCCTGTTCAAGTGAGCACAACAAGGTGAGTCCAAAAATGTCTTGTATGCTGCTACATAAATGATGTAATATGCCAGGGAGATATGTATACTGTAGCTAAGAAAGTAATACTAAGTGTATGTTGTGTAGTAATCTGTTAGTAGCCCATGTGCCTCACCCTAATAGTTTGGTCCCTTTCCCCCTCATAACTTAGCCTACTGTTCTGACTTGGTGGTGCATATGTAGCCAATAGTCTGTTTTAGATAAATGTCATCATCGAATATTGTAAGAGCTTCCATTGGCTACTTATATGCCCTCTTTAGTCATCCTATGGTTCTGACTTAGTGTACAGAGAGAATGCTGTAAGAACGGCCCATGTTCTGAATTCTGCACCAGTACATTTCAAAAGTGCTGAATGAATAGTCATATTAACTACGTTCGTCTTAGCTCGCTCATTAATGTCATAATAGAAATTACAGATTGCCTCTTATCCACTCATCGTTCCTTTATGCCATAGTTTATACATCTCAATTGTCAGTAGAAACCACATTTGTTTAAGCAAGTCAGCTGAATGAAGTGTTTCGCTACCAGACCAGGCTCCATTGATAGCCAGGTGTAGCGGTGGAAAGGATTCACTCCATGGTGCTGAAAAGAAAGCTCTGCTGTTGGGACAGCTTTATGAAGGCCCTAACAGTTTGTGGGCATTGTTTGTCACTGTTATAGTACGAGTAATGTATTGTTTAGTGCTGTATTGTGTAGTGGCTTTGCTGGCATGCATCAAAAATAATGTTTTTTACGTTGTCCCACCAAGATTGACATGCTAAAATCTCCGCTGGTGCTACCACACCTAATTCTACTACTCAGCTGTTCATCAAGACCATAGCTGTTCATCAAGACCTCAGCTGTTCATTAAGACCATGAATAGTAGAATCAGGTGTTGTAGAACTGAGGTTGAACAAAAAAGCCTGCATACAGTGAATGTGGAAGTATTCAGACCCCTTCACTTTTTCCACATTTTGTTACGTTACAGCCTTATTCTAAAATGGATCAAATAAAAACATTTCCTCATCAATCTTCACACAATACCCCATAATGACAAAGCAAAAACAGTTTTTTTGAACTTTTGCAAATAAAAAAAACAAAAATGTAAATACCTTACTTACATTAGTATTCAGACCTATGAGACTAGAAATTGAGCTCCTTGAGATGTTTCTACAACTTGTTTGGAATCCACCTGTGGTAAATTCAATTGATTGGACATGATTTGTAAAGCCACACACCTGTCTATATAAGGCCCCACAGTCGATAGTGTGTGTCAGAGCAAAAACCAAGCCATGAGGTTGAAGGAATTGTCCGTAGAGTTCCGAGACAGGATTGTGTCGAGGCACAGATCTGGGGAAGGGTAGCAAAAAATGTCTGCAGCATTGAAGGTCCCCAAGAACACAGTGGGATCCATCATTCTTAAGTGGAAGAAGTTTGGAACCACCAAGACTTTGGACCCACCAAGAACCACCAACTGAGCAATCTGGGGAGAAGGACCCTGGTCAGGGAGGTGACCAAGAACTCGATGGTCACTCTGACAGAGCACCAGAGTTCCTCTGTGGAGATGTAAGAACCTTCCAGAAGGACAACCATCTCTGCAGCACTCCACCTATCAGGCCTTTACGGTAGAAGGAAGCCACTCCTCAGTAAAAGGCACTTGAAAGCCTGCTTGGAGAAACAAGAACAGAACAGCTACGTCTGGTAAGACAAGGGGTGGGGGTGTGTGTCTATTTGTCACTAACAGCTGGTGCGTGATGCCTAATATTAAGGAAGTCTTGCTCACCTGAGGTAGAGTACCGCATGATAAACTGTAGAACACACAATCTACCAAGAGAGATTTAATCAGTATTTTTCATAGCCGTCTATTTACCACCACAAACCAATGCTGGCACTAAGACGACACTCAAAGAGCTGTATAAGGCCATAAGCAAACAAGAAAATGCTCATCCAGAAGCGTCGCTCCTAGTGGCCGGGGATTTTAATGCAGGCAAACTTAAATCCGTTTTACCTCATTTCTACCTGCATGTCACATGCACAACCAGAGGGAAAAAACTCTAGACCACCTTTACTCCACACACAGAGACAAATACAAAACTCGCCCTATATTTAGCAAATCTGACCATAATTCTATGCTCCTGATTCCTGCCTACAAGCAAAAACTAACCAGTGACTCACTCAATACAGAAGTAGTCAGATGATGCAGATGCTACGCTACAGGACTGTTTTGCTAGCACAGACTGGAATACGTTCCTGGATTCATCCAATGGCTTTGAGGAGTATACCACCTCAGCCACCAGCTTCATCAATAAGTGCATCAACGACGTCATCCCCACAGTGACTGTACGTACATATCCCAACCAGAAGCCATGGATTACAGGCAACATCTGTACTGAGCTAAAGGCTAGAGCTGCCGCTTTCAAGGAGCGGGACTCTGATCCTGATGCTTATAAGAAATCCCGCTATGCTCTCCGACGATACAATACAGGACTAAGATGGAATCCCACTACACCGGCTCTGATGCTCGTCAGACGTGGCAGGGCTTGCAAACTATTACGGACTACAAAGGAAAACCCAGCCGCGAGTTGCCCTGTGACATGAGCCTACCTGACGAGCTAAATGCCTTTTATGCTCTCTTTCGAGGCAAGTAACACTGAAGCATTCATGAGAGCACCAGCTGTTCCAGGCGACTGTGTGATCACACTCTCCGTAGCCGATGTGAGCAAGACCTTTAAACAGGTCAACATTCACAAGGCCGCTGGGCCAGACGGATTACCAGGACATGTACTCAGAGCATGCGCAGACCAACTGGCATATCTCCCATTTATAACATTGCACTAATCCATCAAAGTTTCTCACAATAAAGTGTAATCTGTGTGTTTGCTTGTTTACGTCTCTGTCCCTTACCCTGTTCCTTTTAACTCTGCTCCTGTTCTCCAGGACCTAGGAGTTCTGCCCAACACCCAGACATGGATCCACCTGATGTCCTCCATTACCAACCATTCTCCAACGTTTTATTACATCATCTACAGCTACTGTTGTTGTCATGTTGTCATTATCTGCTAAGAAAGTTTTATTGCTCTATCGTACCGGGCACATAATATGTGAGATACACAGATTAACTAAAAACACTAGCACTGCAAACACTCAGAACAAAGACAGCAACAGTGCCTGGACTTTGCAGTTTCCCTCTTCAAGTCCCTCTTCTGAGACTGGCTTCCTGTTGAGAACATGTGACAGGCAGAAACTCGCAGCCACCTCTATATTCCAAACACCAGAATTCAGTATTTTAGTCTATGATTGCCATGTGAGCGCGGTGAAAATAAATGAATGACGATCAAAGTTTCTGTATTAAAATCTTAAATATTGCCGGTTTTTTTCTCAGCTGTTTCACAGGGTGTTCATTATTGTGCGTTATCCTTTGATTGTATTTATTTGCTCCACATTATTCATTGTTGTGTCCTAGGACCTACTAGATACATGTATATTCATCCACAAGGGTGTATTAATGTGCTATGCGAGATTGAAAGAAATGAATCATAATAGAGGACTAGTGAAATTATATTATTTCAGTGTAGATAAGGGAAGGGCAGGTTAAAGGGCAGGTTAGCCTAGTGGGCAACCTGCTACCTGCCACCCCAACATTGAATTTACTTACCTTACAGATGACGAGGTCAGCTAATTTCCACTCCATTCATACGCAAATCCATTTGATTCATACACTGGTTTGTCTGGCTGCACATGCGAGATAGGCTACCTGCCACCCCAGCATTGGGCAGTAACCAAAAGGTTGCTTGTTCAAATCCCCGAGCTGACAAAGTTAAATCTGTCATTCTACCCCTGAACAAGGCAGTTAACCCACTGTTCCCCGGTAGGCCATTATTTTAATTAAGAATTTGTTCTTAGCTAACTTGCCTAGTTAAATAAACATGGATTAAATGTTGTAATGTTAACAAGGCAATTAATGTTTTCATTTTATTAGCTAAACAAAACCTTTTTAAACAGCAAAATTGTTGCAGAAATCAGTCTTGTTTGCATAGCAATGATGAAATGAACATCATTTAGGCCGTAATGATCTCCAAAATTCTAATCATTAGGTCATCACAACGTTGATATAGCAACGGACGCTAATAGTTTATCGAATCCCATTGTGACGTAGAGGAGGACACTATATGGCCGGGGGACATTACTTGGGATGGGGGCCCCTCAGGGGAGCATGCTTCGTCCCCTCAAGTACTCCCTGTTCACCCACGACTGCGTGGCCAACCACGACTCCAGAACCATCATTAATTTCGCTGACGACAAACAGTAGTAGGCCTGATCACCGACAACTATGAGGCAGCCTATAGGAAGGAGGTCAGAGACCTGGCAGTGTGGTGCCAGGACAATAACCTCTCCCTCAATGTGAGAAAGACAAAGGAGATGATCGTGGACTACAGGAAAAGGAGGGCCGAACACACCCCCATTCACATCGACGGGGCTGTAGTGGAGCGGGTCGAGAGTTTTAAGTTCCTTGGTGTCCACATCACCAACAAACTATCATGGTCCAAACACACCAAGACAGTCGTGAAGAGGGCACGACAACACATTTCCCCCTATCAGGAGACTGAAAAGATTTGGCATGGGTCACCAGATCCTCAAAATGTTCTACAGCTGCACCATCAAGACCATCCGATGGTGCAGCTGATTGGTTGCATCACCGTCTGGTATGGCAACTTCTTGGCATCCGACTGTAAGGTGCTACAAAGGGCAGTGCGTACGGACAAGTACATCACTGGGGCCAAGCTTCCTGCCATCCAGGACCTTTAAACTAACCTGTGTCAGAGGAAGGCCCAAAAAACTGTCAAAGCCTCACCCAAGTCATAGACTGTTCTCTCTGCTACTGCACGGCAATCGGTACCGGAGTGCCAAGTCTAGGTCCAAAAGGCTCCTTCAGCTTCTACTCCCAAGCCATAAGAATCTGAACAATTAATCAAATGGCCACCCAGACTATTTACATTGACACCCCCCCCCCCCCCTTTGTTTTTACACTGCTGCTACTCGCTGTTTATTAACTTTACCCCTACTTACATGTACAAATTACCTCAAATAACCTGTACCCCCGCACATTGACTCAGTACCGGTACCCCCTGTATATAGCCTCGTTATTGTTATTTTATTGTGTTACTTTTTATTAAATGTTTTACTTCAGTTTACTTAGTAAATCTTTTCTTGAGTCTATTTCTTGAACTGCATTGTTGGTTAATTAAGGGCTCGTAAGTAAGCATTTCACGGTAAGGTCTACACCTGTTGTATTCGGCTGTCACGTCCTGACCAGTATAGGGGTTATTGGTTATTGTAGTTTGGTCAGGACGTGGCAGGGGGTATTTGTTTTATATGGTTCGGGGTGTGTGTGTACTTAGAGGGGTGTTGTATTTATGTGTTCCGGGGTTTTTGGTTTATGTTCTTGTTTTGTATTCTAGGTTGTCTATGTTGTGTATTTCTTTGTTTGCCTGGTGTGGCTCTCAGTCAGGAACAGCTGTACATCGTTGTTTCTGATTGAGAGTCATACTTAAGGAGCTTGTTTTCCACATGTCCCTTTGTGGGTAGTTGTTTTTGCATTGCTTGTAGTCGAGCCTGCAAAACTGTTTACTGTCGTGTTTTCTTGTTTTTCCGTGTTTACGTTTATAATAAATATAATGATGAGCACGCAACCCGCTGCGCCTTGGTCTAATTCCTACGACAGCCGTTACATCGGCGCATGTGACAAATAAAATTTGATTTTATTGCTAAAATAAAGGTTTAAGGAAACACATGCATGCAGCACATCAAAACAAGAAAAAACAGCTCAATGAAGCCTGATGGTTTTTTAAGTACAAAATCAAATCTTGCCTTCATTTAACAAAAAATTTTAAAATCATGAAAAGGTAACATGATGTGATAATATCTTACTGTGGTGTGTAAAGAATCCAATAATTTACCCTGTATGCAGTACAAATCACATTGTTTTGGAAGCACCTCCTCTAAGAGTATGAATTAGGCTGTTTGAGAAGGTTTGAATCCTAAGCAACCTGCCTACACATAGTTTGAAGCACAATACCAACATAGCTACAGTAGTAGGTCAAAGTTGTGTGCTGGAAAATCTTGGTACAGCATGGGTGGAATAGGCATTGTGGTGTTTGTGAATTTCCTTTATTTTTCTGCTTCAGACCAATGCCTATTCTCACTTAAAACATAGTATTTTTGTTTTTAATAGTCCCAAGCTCTCGTCTTCTGGCCTATAGATCATCCATCAGCATTAAACTTTGCTTCGTCCACAGCTGTCTATTACCCAGTTCTGCTGCAAATATGGATTTCCTTTACAGAGGAGCACAATCATGAATTTCTGATATGATCATTCACCTACCATAAAACCTACTTCCCGATAATGAAAGGGCTTTGGAGCAGTCGTGTGATAGATCCAGCTCAGACCTTTATATTACCCCATGGATCTGGCTGGGAGGATGACAGACTTTGAAGCTTGGAGTGGGAAGATTACCTGAAGGCTTTCCTGGCCATTACCGCTGTTGTCTCCTCAGCTGCACAAGGTAATTGAGCAGAATATATGTCTGGTCTCAGCACTGTGTTCAATATCACCCCACTCACCCCTCATTTGTGCAAAATAAGCAATATGACTTAAACAGGCAAGCACTCCTTTGTCTTCCTCGAAAGAGTGAGGCTGGCTGTGAGAGGAGGGAGAGAACTCAGTGAGTGAGGGAGAGTGTGACAGAGAGTGTGAGGACTTTACTTTGATGGTGTTTGCAGTGCGTGACCCACATGGAAACACGGCCTACAGGTTTGAGCTGTCTTCACTCTGTGTAGTGCTGCATATCCACATTTGCCAGGCTTACGAGATTTTAAATACAGCAGAGCTTTGCTAAATCAGCTAAATTGGAACTTCCTAGGTTTTTCTTTAAGAAGCATATGAATGATGTTTTTTGCCTAAGTAAAAGGAATGCTCAAAGAGAAGTGAGATAAGCTTGCCTTGAGCTATCACGTTTGTACAGAAATTACACTTCTGTACAGAGCAGGAAACTGTCTCTCAGAAGTGCACCTTCCAAATCCACATCTTCCAATTCACAGTCAGTACAGACAGATAGACTGCAGATGTGCTGTTATAGGAAAAGGGCCCCATCTAGTGTACCTATGATTCTGTTTTTATGATATAAGATATGAAGTTCTGGTTTCACTTGTGAGCAACAGATTTAGGGCACTGATGTGAACAGTAGGCCTGCATGTATTTTTTTATTTAAAACTCAGTCTTGAAGTGCTGTGCTTTATCTTGGCCAGGTCGCAGTTGTAAATGAGAACTTGTTCTCAACTAGCCTACCTGGTTAAATAAAGGTGAAATAAAAATTAAAATAAATAAAAAAGTCTTGAGAGATCTTTCATATTTAATCTGTTCAATTTTCAAGAATGTCTGAATCATGAGAATAAAATACTAACATCCACTAAGCTCCTCTTTTCTGAGTCCTGATTGGTGCATTTCCTTTTCTTCAGTTCCTCTTTTCAAAAGCTTTCATCACAAAAGAGAATAGCTCGCTTGTATTATGCCTCACAATGAACCAACATTATGCTTCTGGCAGTCTGTCCTATGTTTTTGATGCTGTGTACAACACAGGAGGTTGGTGGTACCTTAATTGGGGAAGACGGGCTCGTGGTAATGGCTGGAGTGGAATCAGTGGAATGGTATCAAATACATCAAACACATGGTTTTCATGTGTTTGATGCCATTCCATTTGCTCCGTTCCAGCCATTATTATGAGCCGTCCTCCCCTCAGCAGCCTCCCCTGGTGAACTGTACAATATATTGTAGACCTACATCATTGTTGATTTCTTAATTAAGAACAACAATTGCATTGCTTTTGTGCACACCCAGTGCTGTATGATGTAAAACTATGCTCTTGAGTCACTGGCCTTCTCATATAATGGTTGTAAACCCTTGTTTGAACACACAGATAAAAGCACACAGTTGATTCACACCATGTTTCAAATCTAAAGTAACTGCACCTTTTATTCTTAAGAACAGATGACAAGATATTTCATAACCACAATGTATTATTCAGTCTATTTCCTCACACCCTCCCTACTCAGTGAAGATTAGAATACATGGAGATTCCATAGGGAGCTTTGTCACCTCCTCAGGTATTGGTCAGAGCATGGACTATTATTTCCAAATAGTTTTACGCCACATGGACGGTCGTTTTCAGCATTGAATCATGACTAGTAGTGTGGGTGATGCCCTACACAATGTAGGGCATAACACAATATGTTGTTATATGATAATTTTATAATTAACCACTAACAGGCCTGCAGATGGAAGCAGGAGTTATCAGGGTGTACAATCATTTATCTGGAACTGACTGGTTCTGTCCTTTAAAGAGACTACAATAAAGCTCACATTCTGCAGTATAAAGACAAATCTGTTTTTAAGGAATGATGTTAAATATCAAACACAGGCAGATATCTTTTTGACCTTTGTGGATACCTTTTCGTGACATAAATGACCCACTTCCTTTTTAATGTGGTTTTTTGGAACAAACAAAAACAAAAGGTCCCTCAGTTCATGTTCTAAATGGTAGACTTCTTCAAAGAGGTGATCATGAGAATAAATATCCAGAGTCCATGTGAAAGTCAACTGTTAACAGTTAACCAGTTCACACACGCACGCATGCACGCACAGTCACACTCGCATACCCACCAAAATATTAAGTAGAAAGAAGTGAATAAACATGCTTTTGGTCGTTGGTGCTTTCAAAAGTCAATATTGCCTCAATGTGCTAAGTATAATACAAGTCACCAACGACATCAACGTGTAAAGTGTTTAAGGAAATATCAGATATAAAGTACCAGTCAAAAGTTTGGACATACCTACTCATTCAAGGGTTTTTCTTTATTTTTACTGTGTTCTACATTGTAGAATAATAGTGAAGACATCAAAACTATGTAATAACACATATGGAATCATGTAGTAACCAAAAAAGAGTTAAACAAATCAAAATATATTCTATATTTCAGACGCTTCAAAATAGCCAACCTTTGCCTTGATGACAGCTTTGCACACTTTTGGCATTCTCTCAACCAGCTTTATGAGGTAGTCACTTACATTTCAATTAACAGGTGTGCCTTGTTAAAAGTGGAATTTATTTCCTTCTTAATGCGTTTGAGCCAATCAGTTGTGTTGTGACAAGGTAGGGGTGGTAAAAGACCAAGTCCATATTATGGCAAGAACAGCTCAAATAAGCAAAGAGAAATGACATTCCATCATTACTTTAAGACATGAAGGTCAGTCATTGTGGTAAATATCAAGAACTTTGAACATTTCTTCAAGTGCAGTTGCAAAAACCATCAAGCGCTATAATGAAATTGGCTCTCATGAGGACCGCCACAGGAAAGGAAGACCCAGAGTTACCTCTGCTGCAGAGGATAAGTTCATTAGAGTTACAAGCCTCAGATTGCATCCCAAATAAATGCTTCACAGAGTTCAAGTAACAGACACATATCCAGATCAACTGTTCAGAGGAGACTGTGGGAATCAGATCTTCATGGTCAAATTGCTGCAAAGAAACCCCTACTAAAGGACACCAATAAGAAGAAGAGACCTGCTTGGGCCAAGAAACACGAGCATTGGACATTAGAGTGGTGGAAATCTGTCCTTTATTCTGATGAGTCCAAATTCTTGATGTTTGGTAGCAACCGCCGTGTTTTTGGGAGACGCAGAGTCGGTGAACGAATTATCTCCGCACTTGTGGTTCCCACCGTGAAGCATGGAGGAGGAGGTATGATGGTGCTTTTCTGGTGACACTGTCTGTGATTTATTTAGAATTCAAGGCACACTTAACCAGCATAGCTACCACAGCATTCTGCCGCAATAGGCCATCCCATCTGGTTTGTGCTTGGTGGAACTGTCATTTGTTTTTCAACAGGACAATGACCCAAAACACACCTCCCGGCTGTGTAAGGGCTATTTGACCAAGGAGAGGGATGGAGTGCTGCATCAGATGACCTGGCCTCCACAACCACCCAACCTCAACCCAATTGAGATCGTTTGGGATGAGTTGGACCGCAGAGTTAAGGAAAAGCAGCCAACAAGTGCCCAGCATATGTGGGAACTCCTTCAAGACTGTTGGAAAAGCATTCCAGGTGAAGCTGGTTGAGAGAATACCAAGAGTGCGCAAAGCTGTCATCAAGGCAAAGGGTGGCTACTTTGAAGAATCTAAAATGTACCTTGATTAACAATTTTTTGGTTACTACACAATTCCCTATTTGTTATCGCATAGTTTTGATGTCTTCACTGTTTTTCTACAATGTATAAAATAGTCAAAATAAAGAAAAAGTTTGACGGGTACTGTATATATCCTTTATTTGCATTGTCTTCATAGTCAAAGGGAAAGGACATATTGTTCTCTGTAAGTTAACAGTAAGCTTTGAAGTTTAGTGTGCGGTTAGAAACCTTTACAGCCACACTCCTCCTTCTTGTTAATCATCATGAGGTAAAGTGGCATTGCATGTGCCTTCATATAAACTTTGTATTAAATTTTAAACAAAAAAGCTATCTGGCAATACATTAATCGCAATAAGTTAGCAGAAAAGTATGGATAAAAAGGTAAACAAAACCTCCTCAAAAATAAGTTAGTTACAATCACATTGCTGAAGCATTTTCAAAGCATTTTGGATTAGTTAAAAAGATGTCCTTCATTTGACTTGGCAACTGAATCAATTGGTACATACAGCAATCTGAATTATTCTTCCACATACGGTAAACAAACTTTTTTGCTGTAATAATGTGTGTCCAATAGGTTAACTGTCCGATAGGTTAAGTGTCCAATAGGTTAACTGTCTAATAGGTTAGTCCTCCATGTTGATCTGTAGACTCCAGACATTCTGTAGTTTAGTCAGGTCACTCTCACCCTCACTCTCCTCTGAGGATTGCCTCACTAACACACTGGGTAAGATCTCCAACTGCTCTGACTGCCTGTCCTTCCTCGCTCCCTCCACTTCTGGAATAGGCTTAGAGAGCAAAGGCATCTGGAGGATCCCTGTTGTAGGGCTCCAGTCAACACAGTTACCACCACCTAATCCATCCTCTTCCTCAGACTCCTGTGGAAACAGAGCTTGCCTCTGGCTTCTGTACAGGTTGACCTGGGCTAGCAGCAGGGGCTGATTATCCCTCCTGTTAGACCGCGTCTGGTACTTTGTTGTCACCATCTGCTGCTTTGGGGCTGCTCCCACGAAGCCGTAGTCTGAGGGGTAACTTTGGGGCTCTTCAGCTTTGTCTCCCCACAGGTCCACCTCAGTGGTCTCTCTGACAGAGAAGTGCTGTAGTGCGTAGGGACCCACCTGATCAGGCTCTTTGTAACTTGTGCTCTCCACCCCCAGCTTCATATCAGACAGCAGTGGCATTCTAAAGAGCCCTGTCTTGGGGTCCATGTCTAAACAGATCCCAGTCAAAACATTCTCCACAGGCTCCTGTGAACCTGGTGCACATCCCTGTGCTATGTACGGGTTGACCTGGCTGAGACGCAGGGGCAGGGTTTTCTCACTGTCAGATGCCTCACTTTCCCTTACTTCTGGCATCTCTGGGGCCGCTCCAACGAAGCCGTAGTCTAGAGGCTCTGGTTGGGCCTCACCGAACTCATCTTCGCATGATCCCTCCTTTGGAGGCTCTATGCCAGGGGCTTGCTGGGCAGTGTAGGGTAGTACGAGTTCCCGCTCTGTTTGGTGGATCAGGGCAGGGATGTTGTTAGGCTTTATGGCCATCAACTCCATGGGCTTGGCAATGTTGACCAGTACCACATTCACTGTCACAGCATGCTCAGGACAGAAAGTCATCGGTGGGTTCTGAATGTCCAATATTTCCTGAAAGAGCAAAAAGGGTGACATCTTAGTAAATTGCACTTCGTAGCCATTGTTGAAGGCTTCTATTAGTCGCATATTATTCTTACCAGGAAAGGGGGACTTTTCTGTTTATTACCACAGACAAAGTGGTAGACAAGGCATCCGGCCAGGATCAGCATGAAAAGGCAGATAACTGATGGCACAACGGCTCCCATCAGCATCAGTAGCAGCTGGTTGTAGAAGGGATCTGTAAAGACAGAGTGGTCGGGTAGAGATCAAACAAGAGATCTATACAGTGTACAGACATCACAGGAAGAGAAAAGTCTATAGGTTACAGCTGAGGACACACACACACGCACACCTTCAAATTCAATATAATTCCTTCTCTACCAGGAAGAGAAAATACACCATGGGAAAACACCTAAAGTCTCCTGTCACATTTACCGGTAGAGAGAACAATTGTTGGAATGCTTTTGTGATTTACCAAAACCTGTTGGGCAGGTTTATCCTGACAGACATCCATGCATGTAATAAACATTTTCAAAAACACTGCACACTAGGTCATTGGATTAACTCAAGTCTTATTTTACCCTTTGGGGTTGTTAGGCACTGCCATTCAGATGCATGCCAAGGTATAGGAAGTGATAGGACCTGGGAATTAGCAGAGAAACAATACTGGGTTTCATAGGCAAGCAACCTATATTCAAAGGATCTGTTTTCCACAGTGAAGTGATGCTAAAAGACAAAATGAATACAGAAAGTTAAAATACAGAAAATTGAACTGACACTCATAAAAATCTGCATTATAAAATAATTACGATGATATAAAAACATAGAATTGTCTATTATAATATATTAATGCAGCAATTTGCACTGATTAAAGTCCCTATATGGAGTCCTACATATTATGTAATTGAATTATTTACACAGTGTTACAGTAACCAACATAGCACCAACCGTTTTGCTGCTTCTGTTGTCGTACACAGAGAGGTTGTATGTCATCTGAGGGTATATTCTCAACAAGGAGTACTCTTTTGTCATGTTTCCAGTCTTCCATCTCATTGGACCCTTCAGCTTGACAGTAACACTATTCTCCTTCATCACAAGTTTTACAAGTGGAGGTCCAAAGGTTGCTGTTGGGGATGATAAACATTTCATATCCTTCTCTGATTTTATTTCGAAGTGGTTCGCTATCACTCCTAAATCATAGATAAGGAAAATTATATTTGAAGAGGATCTCAACTTACTATCAGCTTTGGGGTCAAACCTCTTTTCCGTGAATGCCCATTTGGAGGATAGGTTTGTGCCCACAGCCTTGACTCTGGCAAAGTAGCCTTCATCCAGGTCAGTGGTCTCATTGGATAGATCACACCAGGTCTGAGGGATGTCTCTGCACTGCTTCTTCACCCTCCAGCGCACCTGTGTCGCCCCACTATCCATTCTGTCACCATAACTAGGAGACGACAAATAAACACATCATGAGATGTGTCCTTAAATCCATGGATCATGGGTATCTATTTACAATTATAAACTGGGTGGTTCGAGCCCTGAATGCTGATTGTCTGAAAGCTGTGGCATATCAGACCGTATACCACGGGTATGGGAAAACATTTATTTGTACTGCTCTAATTACATTGGTAACCAGTTTATAATAGCAATAAGGCACCTCCGGGTTTGTTGTTTATTGCCAATATACCACAGCTAAGGGTTGTATACAGGCACTCCGCGTTGTGTCATGCAGAAGAACAGCCCTTAGCCGTGGTATACAGTGGGGGAAAAAAGTATTTGATCCCCTGCCGATTTTGTACGTTTGCCCACTGACAAAGAAATGATCAGTTTATAATTTTAATGGTAGGTTTATTTGAACAGTGAGAGACAGAATAACAACAAAAATATCCAGAAAAAGTCATGTCAAAAATTGTATGAATTGATTTGCATTTTAATGAGGGAAATAAGTATTTGACCCCCTCTCAACTAGAAAGATTTCTGGCTCCTAGGTGTCTTTTATACACTCTTAAAGGAAGTGCTCCTAACCGCAGCTTGTTACCTGTAAAAAAGACACCTGTCCACAGAAGCAATATATCAATCAATCAGATTCAAAACTCTCCACCATGGCCAAGACCAAAGAGCTCTCCAAGGATGTCAAGATTGTAGGCCTACACAAGGCTGGAATGGGCTACAAAACCATCGCCAAGCAGCTTGGTGAGAAGGTGACAACATTTGGTGCGATTATTCGCAAACGGAAGAAACACAAAAGAACTGTCAATATCCCTCGGCCTGGGGCTCCATGCAAGATCTCACCTCGTGGAGTTGCAATTATCATGAAAACGGTGAGGAATCAGCCCAGAACTACACGGGAGGATCTTGTCAATGATCTCAAGGCAGCTGGGACCATAGTCACCAAGAAAACAATTGGTAACACACTACGCCGTGAAGGACTGAAATCCTGCAGCGCCCGCAAGGTCCCCCTGCTCAAGAATACATATACATGCCCGTCTGAAGTTTGCCAATGAACATCTGAATGACTCAGAGGACAACTGGTGAAAGTGTTGTGGTCAGATGAGACCAAAATGGAGCTCTTTGACATCAACTCAACTCACCGTGTTTGGAGGAGGAGGAATGCTGCCTATGACCCCAAGAACACCATCTCCACCGTCAAACATGGAGGTGGAAACATTATGCTTTGGGGGTGTTTTTCTGCTAAGGGGACAGGACAGCTTCACCGCATCAAAGGGACGATGGACGGGGCCATGTACCATCAAATCTTGGGTGAGAACCTCCTTCCCTCAGCCAGGGCATTGAAAATGGGTCGTGGATGGGTATTCCAGTATGACAATGACCCAAAACACATGGCCAAGGCAACAAAGGAGTGGCTCAAGAAGAAGCACATTAAGGTCCTGGAGTGGCCTAGCCAGTCTCCAGACCTTAATCCCATAGAAAATCTGTGGAGGGAGCTGAAGGTTCGAGTTGCCAAACGTCAGCCTCGAAACCTTAATGACTTGGAGAAGATCTGCAAAGAGGAGTGGGACAAAATCCCTCCTGAGATGTGTGCAAACCTGATGGCCAACTACAAGAAACCTCTGACCTCTGTGATTGCCAACAAGGGTTTTGCCACCAACTACTAAGTCATGTTTTGCAGAGGGGTCAAATACTTATTTCCCTCATTAAAATGCGAATCATTTTATAACATTTTTGACATGCATTTTTCTGGATTTTTTTGTTGTTATTCTGTCTCTCACTGTTCAAATAAACCTACTATTAAAATGATAGACTGATCATTTCTTTGTAAGTGGGCAAACGTACAAAATCAGCAGGGGATGAAATACTTTTTCCCCCCACTGTACCACACCCCCTCGGCCCTTATTGCTTAACTAGTTCATGGAAATAGTCTCTCGTGACAAAATTGAGGAGCTGATTTGGTTCTGGGTACCAAGATTATGGAAATGTATAAAAGTGTCCTTACATTGCATACTCCACTGTGTAATGTGTGTCATTTGGTGTGTCTTTCCCAGGATGCCACTTTGCAATGTTCCTCAGGTTCACAGAGTTAAAATGAACTCCTTCAGGACATCCGACACTGGACCCATGTGAGACAACTAGGAAAGGAGAAACAGCAGAAAGTAGGTGATCAACTGCCAAGGGCATTACGAATTGTCAACTTGAGACACATTAGACTTTTTAGAGAGCATCACTCCCTGTAAACAATTCTAAAATAAATAATAAGATCATTAAGAGAATGAAATGACATCCTTTTTCCTTAAGATACTGTAGAATGTCTTAAAGTTCTAGTTGAAGAGAAACATTGTATAGAACAACAACAGGATGTTGATGTGATTAAGGTTGAGAGATAAGATATTTCATAAGCCCTCACAAAGAAGCGCTTATTTTCCCGACTGCACGAGACCACATTTGTTTCCTGTGTGTTTCAGAATACCACATGTGCTCAGTTAAACAGGTCTTTCAAGGACCTCTCATGATTATATTAACCATATTAACTCCATTCATAACTTCAACATACTTTTTGTTGTGATCAATGCCTCAGCATAGCATTAGCATTAAGTGTTATATATGTCACTACTCAACTCTGTAACTGCATATTTTTTCGATATAGCACATACTATATAAGGTTAGTGGAAAATACAGTAGAGGGAGTGAAAACAAAAGTAAACCAAAGTAAATGCCACCCACATACGTGCTGCCGTTGGCTACAGCTGAAGGTGTGTTTGGGCGAGTTTTAAAATGACACAAAATGATTACATTGGTTAAGCATGCTTAAAATGCATTTTTAACCATCTACTGGACATCGTTGCCCTAAGGCAACAGAAAACCGTTTTGCCCCTCCTCCATAGGGCGACAGGTAGCCAAGCAGTTAGAGTACTGGGCCAGTAACTGAAAAGTTGCTGGTTTGAATACCTGAGCCGACAAGATGAAAAATCTGTCGATGTTCCCTTGAGCAAGGCACTTAACCCTAATTTGCACCATGGGCGCTGTACTACTATGGCTGACCCTGTAAAACAACACATTTCACTGCACCTATCCGGGCGGTGTGTGTGACAACAAAACATGTTTTTTTTA
This sequence comes from Salmo trutta, assembly GCF_901001165.1. Lineage (NCBI taxonomy): Eukaryota > Metazoa > Chordata > Actinopteri > Salmoniformes > Salmonidae > Salmo > Salmo trutta. Next base: position 22,041,614 of record NC_042991.1, read on the forward strand.
TGCATATTTGATGAAATGTCTGTAAACAATCCAATGAGGTGCAGAAGTTGGTATGACGTATCAATTGAGGCAGGAAGCAGAGTGAAGTGAAAGCATTGTGTGAATAGAGACATGTACTTGTGTAGGAATTTCTAAAGAAGCATATTTGATTGGTTTTGAACATATTTTGCTTTTATATATATTCAAAAAAGTGTTATATTTGTTGCCTCAGGGCAACAAGTTAGGGTACTTTTCAGGGTAATGAAAGGCATGTTACATGATGTTAAAAGATGGCCTTGGTCAATGTTTTTGCCAACATATCCACTGACATTGACAAGCAATTGAGCAGATAGGATCATACCCTCTGATAGTGAGAACAGTGAGCTTAAGGACAGTGACAGCAAAGAAGAATAGAACCCAGAATCAGGTTTGAGAGGCAGTGAAAATTACTAGTTTATGTCCAACTTGTATTTTTTTATGAATAGTTTTTGTTTCTACTATATTTCACTTAATAAATGTTGTGAAAATATTTTAGTATCCTTATGGCACAGCATTATGCCATAAATGTCTGGGTGTGGGGGGTAAAAGTGTTTTATTTGTATTATTATTGATGGGAAAATGGGAATTTTAAATGATATACAACATGTATCTTCCAAATTGATCTACAACAGCTGAACGATGACAGCTGAACAATTCCTATAGCTTGACGGAAAATAATACTTTGTATTAGTAAAATATTGAGATTAAGACATAATTAAACTTGCCTGCTCAATATGTGAATAGATGTAAACTACACTACATACCACAATAGTAAACATTTTCCTTGTAATTACTGATTATGAGACGCAGCCAATGAAAACGAAGCCTACCTGCCGTCCATAAATAAATAATCAAGAGATATTTGACCATTCTTTCCGGTAGCATTGGTAAAACAAATATAGAATATTAAGCTCATGGACATTTCAACCAATCGGCTACAGTAAATTATTCAGTTCGAGGATCTCCTTCAGTGTTGCTATTTGCTTTACTTTACCTTGGTCAGGTAGCCTTGTTGTCAATACTCACGTGAAATGGGCGGAGTTATTTACAGTCAGCAAGGAGGAATTTAGTGAACACGCATCTGTATGGTGAGATAGTGCTCCGTAAGCCACGCCCCAGTGGGCAGAGCTAGGCATGTTGGACTGGGACACGTTTCCATTCTAAAACGATGGGGGGAGGGGGCTGCTAAACTGACATGGATTTTTTTTTAAAGATGGTCATACTATGGATCATTTAGCTATTTGATTTAGAATTTTAGTACCCTTTTAGGTATCAAAAGTATTTCAAAATGAATTGATAAAATATTGATTTTGGCCTTTACTACTAAAGCCCATAGAAACGCATTGAATAATACAACCATAAATGGCAAAGTACAATAAATTAAAAATTAAAAATAAGAAACAAGGTTTAACCTAGGAGACATAAAAAAAAATAATCCGGAAATATATATATTTATTATTTTATTTTACACATATTTAGCACCTTTTTGGGGGTAGGTTCAAAACTACCTTCAAACTTCCTTCGGTTTTTAAAACCGGTACCGGTGTTGTGCCGAAAGTCTCCCCCCTGCCAGAACCCCCATTTCATTGATCTTAGTAGCAGAAAGCTTTTTTTTATTTGTGTCCTTTAAGGTAACTGTCAATTATCACGTTAAGCTGCATTTCCTTACATTTTTTATGGCAATTTGATTGTGGGGGAGGCACTAGTAATGTCTGCAGTTTTCGGTTTGGCTATTTGTTTCAAGTGTAGTCCACAAATAAATCTCTTTGCCAAAAGTCATCTCTCCCATGTCTTATTCGACTAGTAGTTGTTCTGAAATGTTTATTGCTTGCCTACATTTTACTCCCTCCTCTATAACACACATACATTCATTATTCATTTCGGTTGCCTATCCTGATGTGAAGTTTGTTCTATAGAAAGTATTTGACTCTGATGTGTGCCACAGAAACTATTTGACTCTAGTGACAAAATTCAGGAATTTAGAAGGGGAGGGGGGGGATTTAATACGGTGGACCCATTTTACAATGGGTCCACCGTGGTTCTGTGTAACCTAGTTATGATAATATAGGCTATTTGAGACCAATCTATTGCAGTTAATTTCGTCTTTGACCTAATAAGCCAAATATCTTTGAGTGTATTTGAGTAGTAAGCAGGTAAACAACAACGAGTCCTAGACAGTTTGCAATAGAACATACCAGAGGGGGGCATTGTTTACTAGGCAACTTAAATTATTGGGAACATCTGGTTACCAGCAGTGTTCGGGAATACATTGAGTTTATGACAAAACAGATCAGAGGACACCTTTTCACACAGAGATGTATTTATAGCAGTGAATATCATGTATTTTTAAGTAGCAGCCATATCAGGCAGGGAAACTAATTGTTCACATTTTGGTAGAACATTCAGATTTTACAGCTTGACGGTGGAGCCACTTTTGCCTACCTGAATTGTTAGGATGTTCATGTGATCACAACAAAACTACTTATTGGGCTCAAATAGAGATATAATTTTTCTTTGAAAAAATTGGCCTGGCTGAGAAAAGAAGATTCAGTTTTCTGCCTGAGTGTGGCGCCGTTTACAGCAATTTTCTGGATTATCTCGTGACCAGAACAAAACTACCTATTTTACTAGCGATTGAAATAAATGGTGTTTCTTTGAAGAGATGGGCCTGGATGACATTAACGGTTTTCTCACCTTATTCTCCTTGAGGTGATCCATGGTTGTTGGTTATTTACCAGGTAACAAGAAGTGAAAAATGAAACAAGGACTGAAGCAATAGACACCTTATTTTACATAACTAGAGATGTAAAAAAATGTTGTTTCTTTGAAAAGAAAGACAGGCCTGGCTGACATGAAAAATACATTAAAGGGAAAGGATCCACAGACACACAGGCTGATTATCTTCCTGCACATCTCTTTATTTACCATGCTGGCTGCCATGGTTAACACAAACGCAGGACATTGAATGCTACCCGAATTTACTCAGAAAAGTAGCATAAGTAGGCCTACAGTATCACAGCGAGGTCGAACAGGTGTGTGCTAGTTAGATTATCCAGGGTCCACAGCAACACTATTGATTATTCTCTACCTCCAGTGCATGCTCTCACTAACACTCATCTTATCTTTGTCTCCCCTTTCGGAGGGCCTGAGGCTCTAGAACCGTGACTGAGGACTCCCTGGCCTGACACCTCGACATGCCTGGCCCAATCCAAGCTGTCCACACTCTACCTGCTACTTGCCTGTTACCATGACGACTTTATGAAAAGCGATCTGACCATAGGGTCTTGAATGTATGCTTTTATACGGCCTGTATCTTTGTATTACAGCAGTCAAATAAAAAGTATTGCAAACTGGAAGTGTGACTTCTTTCCCTAAGGATTTCCTATGGCTGAGGTATTTTGTTAGTTATCAGGTATTCCATACCAAGGCTAGATGAGCCTGAATGGCAACAACACCAGACACAAATGCAATGCAACTAATTAATCTCATTGGTACATGACGGTTCAGTCTGTTGAATACTGCATCAATGAAAAGATGGATTTGTTGGCTGAATTAAGGTTTTATTAAAACTTCAAAAAGGTCACACACACAATAGAGTACGTTTATAAAATAAAGTAATTGACAGGAAAAGTAATGTACAACATCAATTATTGTCACCGGCTCTCCCTTTATTTTGCTTAACTGGGGGAATGGGATGGAGAAATGGTTTACAGTAGGCAGGGTGGTGCACTATGTATTGGGAAAATGGTGCCATTTGGGAGACATTCCATCTGTTGATGAAGCCACCTAAAAATCAATGGCTGCATACCAATTATCCATCCCTCGCCTAATGGGTACCCAAGCATTGGATAAGTGTAAGCATTGGCTTGAGTTACTTTACGCCATTGTTAAATGGATATGCAGCCAAAGTTAATGGTCACACACCTTTGAATCATAAAGGGTGTTATATAAACAAGCAAATAATTGACACAAGTTGTTACAGTAGTGGGTAAGACATTGGATCCAGAGCTGTATGAGTTAATTATGGATTTTAAAGTAACAGGCATGTAGAGGGGAGCCAGGTGGGATTGGGCCAGGCATGCCTAGGTGTCAGGCCAGGCTGTCCTCAGTCACGGTCCAAGTGCCTCAGCCCCTCCGGAAAGAGAGACAGAGAAAAATTAAAGTTAAGAGTTAGTGAGAGAATGGCTAAGACTATAGTACACACCACGTGCACTGGAGTAGAGAATAATCAAGTGTTGCTGTGGACACTGGATAATCTGACTAACACACACACACCCGTTTGACCTCTATGTGTCACTGTAGGCCTGTTTATGTTACCCTGTCTGATTCAATTCGGGTAGCATTCAACCATGGCAGCCAGCATTGGAAATAAAGAGACATGCAGACAGATAATCAGTCTCTGTCTCTGTGGGTCCCATCCCCTTAATGTATTTTTCATTTCAGCCAGGCCTATGTTTTCAAAGAAATACCATTTAATTCAATCTCCAATTGAGAAAAATAAGTTGTTTTGTTCTGTTAACCAAATAATACAGAAAATTGCGGTAAACAGCTCCACACTTAGACAGAAAGAGGAATGTACTTTTCTCAGCCAGGCCCATCTTTTCAAAGAAAACAATTTAATTCTATCTTTATTTGAGCAAAATAAGTAGTTGTGATCACAATAAAATCCTAACAGAGATCAGGTAAAGAGCACCACAGTCAGGCAGAAAATTTGCACTTAAATATGTGTAAAATAATATATATATATATATATATATATATATATATATATATATATATATGATGAGTTTTAAAAAATCTCTCCTAGATTTAGGACAGACACTTCAAAAACTTGTTTCTTAAGATTCATTTCTTTATTTGATTGTCCTTTTTGCCATTTATGAATGTATTATTCAATGCATACACTGGTCTCGAATATATTAGCATAACTAGGATACACAGAACCAAGGCGGACGCATTGTAAAGATACTTATCATATTGAAACGTGTCCCAGTTCAACATGCCTACCTCTGCCCACTGGGGCGTGGCTTACAGAGCGCTCTTTGAAATAAGCGCTCTGTATCGTCGTATTCCACCGGATCGAGTTCCCTTCACACCGGTTGTAAAGCACACATTAACCCTGCAATTATTGCCTAATTAAAGCACTGGTCTATTCTGACTGGGTAACACAGGTTATTTGATAACTTCTGTGACATGATATATGATAATTAATGTTTTTACAGAAGAATCTACAATATTTTGTAATAACTTTAGTTTTGTAGGGCACAATAACATTGACCCTTTGTCAGGCCCACAACATTCTTGAGACGGTAGTGCAGTCATTAATGTACTTGATTGCCTGATTGAGGACTGGTTTGACTGATGCGAATAATTAATCAGATTGTCAAAAGAACACCAATGGCACCACTCGATTTGAAGCTCTTGATGTTTTACATGATTATGAATAAGTACGTTTAATTCATTTTAACTGGACGAGACATGTTAAATGTAGCGGTCTCATTCATATTTCCATTTCAGATATGTCACTGATCTCATTGAACCGTAGATCATATTTTTATATTAGATGAAATTACTGTACAGATGTGGAACAATTTAGTTTTGATTGTGCCACATCGGTTTGTTTTTAAGGCTGTACAAACGTCCAATTAACTGTTTAATTGAACTACAGATGATGACAGTTCTAGAGTTGTTATACAAATCTTTGCCTTAGCAAAGACAGTACAGTTTAGAAACTCCGTGGCCGTTGCATCCAAAGGCAATCCATACTCTGCGAATGGAGCAAAGTGCTTTTGCGATTTCTGAAATGATTTCGTAATGTTACTTTTCATCGTTGAAACATGGCGATTTCATGGAAACCCAGCTCCTGAGCATATTTAAGCAATAAAGCACGCGGGGATGTGGTATATGGCCAATATACCACGGCTAAGGGCTGTTCTTAGGCACGACGCATCGCAGAGTATATTTTTGCCATTACATTTACTTTTGATAATTAAGTATTAAAACCAAATGATTTAAACTTTTACTAAAGTAGTATTTTTCTGGGTGACTCACTTTTACTTGAGTCATTTTCTATGAAGGTATCTTAACTTTTACTCAAGGATGACAATTGGGTAGTTTTTCCAACACTGTTCCATAGTCTGAGTTACTCCTTGGCTAATGAAAAACACGCCATAGATTTGTCAACTAACCTGGGGTGTATTCATTACGCCGATTCGTTTTGCAACAGAAACAGCTAACTCCAAATGCCCTTCAAGGTGATGTAGGGCGGCAGGTAGCCTAGCTGTTAGACCAGTAACCGAAACATCTCTGGTTCGAATACCCGAGCCGACACCGTGACAAATCTGTTGATTTGCCCTTGAGCAAGGCACTTAACCCTAATTTGCTCCAGGGGCACAGCACAGTAATACTATGACTGACCCTGTAAAACATCACATTTCACTGCACCCATCCGGTATCTGTGACAATACAACATTTGTGTTTAGTTTTTATTTAATAAAACTTGTTCTTAAACGGAAGTTGTAGTTCATTTTAAATTGTATGGTTTCAACAGTTGCCATTCTAATCTGAATAGTCTGCAAATTGCCTACACATCAGACAGGTTTAGACATTTTTGCAAATGTATTAAAAATACAAGTACATGCATATTAATTACTTTGAAATTACTTTGGCAATTATTTGATCGCAAAAGTGACCAATCTGGTGATATAGTCCATCTTCTCTGGGATCAGGGCTTTCTTTGGCAGTGGTGTAGTTTTCATGTCATGCTGTTTTTTGTGTGTGTGTTCTGTTCTAACCAACTTTTCTGAGACTCCCATTTGGGCCAAGTGACTTTAGTGATGTTGGTGTGAGACAGTGTTTGAGGTGAGAGGGAAGGGAACTAGAATGAAGCAGTCAATGAGGCCAGTCAAGTGCCACCTTTTTTTAAATGAACAATATTTCTGAATCCACTATTGGCTGGTCTCACTTGATTTGGTGAAGTGCAGGTCAGTGTTGGAACCCCCCCACCCAAAGTCAAGCGAATTCCCTGTATTGACATTTACTGAATTTACCACCCCTCTCTGACCTCTGGCATCGCTCTCTCTGGGCCCTCCCCCCTCACATCCGGTAATCGAGGACCAGCTGGTGTACGCCATTGAGCGCTCTGAGATGTAGGAGCAGTTCTACGATGGCGGCACCAGCCAGCTCCTGTGGCAGCACCTCTCCATCCAGCTTATTTTCTTTGTGCTCTTCCAGTTCGCAGCTTCCCACACATGGTGCTCTCGCTTCACCAGAAGGTGGGATGGTGTTGATTGGAACAGAAACACACTTATAGATGTGGACACAGTCAATTGTCCTATTATCTTTAACACTTGTTCTTGCTTAATTTTTACCATTAGCGGATGAATAAGCACTTCTGTTCCACACAGTTAGTGTGTGAGACAGAGACCGTAAGACAGACCGTGTCTAAAATGTCTGTCTTGTGTGTGTTGCTCCTCAGCTGGCCGGCCGAGGCTTGATCAAAGGCAGAGACCACCTGATATGGGTCCTCCTCCAGTTAATCTCTGGCAGCATCCAGAAGAACGCCCAGGCAGACTTCCTCCCTGTCATGAAGCTGTTCGACCTGCTCTACCCAGAGAAAGAGGTGTGTGTGTGTGTCAATGACTGTATATATGAATGGACAAAGCCATGGGTCACGTGACTACATCCATTCCTATGTGACTCAATAGCGCATTGAAGCCAAATAAAGTTGGTTAAGATTAAGATGGCAGCCTCCCGAGTGGTGCAGCGGTCTAAGGCACTGCATCGCAGTGCTTGAGGCATCACTAAGACCCTGGTTCGATCCCAGGCTGTGTCACAGCCGGCTGTGACCGGGAGACCCATGAGGCGGCGTACAATTGTCCCAGCGTCGTCCGGGTTAGGGGAGGGTTTGGCCGGCCGGGATTTCCTTGTCCCGTCGTCCTCTAGGAACTCCTTGTGGTGGGCCGGGCGCCTGCAAGCTGACTTCTGTCGCCAGCTGGACGGTGTTTCCTCCAACACATTGGTGCGACTGACTTCCGCGTTAAGCATGCAGTGTATCAAGAAGCAGTGTGACTTGGCAGGGTTGTGTTTTGGAGGACACAAGGCTCTCGACCTTTGCCTCTCCGAGTCCTTAGGGGAGTTGCAGCGATGGGACAAGACTGTTGTCTTGTCCAACTACCAATTGGGGAGAAAAAGTACCAAAAAAATGTATAAAATATTATTAAGATGGTGTGTCATGGAGACATAACATAGCAGTTTGAGCTACTCCAGGAAGTGACGTTGCAGGCTAGCTCGGTGCTGCCCCCTCTCATTGAGTAACTCAAGTTGAAGGCCGACCGGGGTACTGCAGGCTGCCATGAACAACTATTTCTTCTGTGTGCGATTTATAAAATTATCGGTTCAAGGTCATACATCTGGTTTATTGGAATCAATTATTTTCTTGAAAAAAATATTTTTGACACACAAAGATTGCAATTTTTCCATTCCTGATAATGGGGGAACCTGTTTTCTGCAAACCAGGCCTGTAGTACCACGGTTGGCCTTGAACTTCCGTGGCTTCAATGAGAAGGGCCAGTCATTCTCCCCTGGTATGTGTATGTCTACTGGTGTAGAGGTTAGCATGCTCACTGTATCTAGAGGGGAGATCATGGAGTAGGACTATACAGTAGCATTGCCCCCTGTGTATCTGTGTGGTAGCTCACCCTGTGTATCTGTGTGGTAGCTCAAGTAAGAAGTGACTGTGCTGCCATCAGAGCTCTGAGGGCCTGTTATTTCAGTTTCCTCCATCTGTCTGAGCAGCCCTGCAGGAACCAGGATCCTCCACTTTGAGCCTAACTACATCTGGAGCTGCCGTATCCAAGGGAACGCAATTAAGGCATCTGCAGCCCCATCTCCATCAATTAACTCCCAGCCAAATCTTGCATTAGCATGTAAATACTGAATCTGTGTACTAACGCTACACTAACACACGCACTCATGGTTGACTCGTACAGCTTAGCCCGGAGCAAAGTGGTTATTTATTAGCTTTTGACCAATGATGATACAGCAAATTGTGAACGAATGAGTAACGTGTTTCAATGAGATAATAATGCATTATACTAGTCCGGTTCTAAAGCTATTTACTTGGTGTCTACTTTGTTTACAAGATATTGTTATGAATTGAGGATTTATTGAAGACGATTTATTTAAGGTTTTATTGGGATTGCTAAAGACATTGTGATGTGTGTATTTCTACAGTGCATCCCGGTGCCGGACATCAGCAAGCCCCAGTCGACCCACGCCAGATCCGCATTTCCCACTCCCTCAAGCTGCACCATGAGTAAGAGACTGTCTCCTCCACCTTATAGAACAATAGGCCCTTAATACCAGCTCTTATCTGTCATGCTGTCTACTAGGAAGCTCAGATGGATACACTTACTTCCGGAAGAGTTTGGAACAGTTCATGCATATACATTATGATGACATTTTGTGACATTTTGGTCTTCGGCAAGGGTTTTTCCGGCTGTTAGTGCACACACAAAAAAATCTCAAGACAACTCGAAGTCGGTAGTCTGTAGCCAAAGTCTACACCCCTTCGCTGGTGATTGGTCAACAGAATGGATTCTTCAATTAAGTGTTTGTTGTCATTCAGCGAGAGATGAATCGTTTTCAGGCACAATTTGTCACTTGAGAAATACTGCAATAAACATCTTAATGTAAAATTGTGCGATTAAGATCGGCAAAACGTCAAAATTAATGACAGATTTCTTGATTAATTCTGACTATTTTGAGGAAGTATGCTGGCTATGGCGTCTCAAGATGGACAAACAGTACTATTGCCACATTTTGTTATTGTTTTTCAAGCTAAAGTTTTTTAAAGGGAGTATGCGAGCACACTCGCTCGGTAGGCACCAGCTGAACCGAAGCATGCAGAAGGCTTTAGGCAGTCAGTCTAAAAGTATTACAGTGGTCAGTGGTCACCAACATGCAGTGTTACTCTCAGATGCATGATTTTTGATCCCTTGAGTTTGAGATAAAAGCAACATCTCAAATCTGGGATTCAATTGCATTTAAACTACTTGCCTCATATTGAACTCTACCTGTCCTTGTGTGTTTAGGTTTCTCCAGCAGAGTCTGAGGAACAAGTCCCTGGGGATGACGGATTATAAGATCGCCTTGCTGTGTAATGCCTACTCCACTAACTCAGAGTGCTTCACTCTGCCCATGGACATGCTGGTGGAGACTATCTATGGCAACGGCAGCATGCGCATAACCTTACCTGGCACCAACTGTACCGCATCGGCCTCTGTCACACCACTACCCATGAATCTCCTGGACTCGCTCACTGTCCACGCCAGGATGAGGTGAGCTATACTTACCATTGAGATAGATACAGATACCATATATCTCTATTGTCCCTACAACCACTACTACTGTTCTGCTAACAGGATAATACAGCAACATCAACAGTAATGATTAATTTACACTGAACAAAAATAAACACAGCATGTAAAGTGTTGGTCCCATGTTTCATGAGCTGAAATAAAAGATCCCACAGATGTTCCACAAAAAAGCATATTTCTCAAAAATGTTGTGCACAAATTTGTTTACATCCTTGTTAGTGAGATTTTCTCCTTTGCCAAGATAATCCATCCACCTGACAGGTGTGGCATATCAAGAACCTGATTAAACAGCATGATCATTACACAGGTGCGCCTTGTGCTGGGGACAATGAAAGGACACTAAAATGTGCAGTTTTGTCACACAACACAATGCCACAGATGTCTCAAGTTTTGAGGGAGTGTGCAATTGGCATGCTGACTACAGGAATGTCCACTAGAGCTGTTTCCATAAGCCGCCTCCGACGTCGTTTTAGAGAATTTGACAGTAGGTTCAACTGCAGACCATTTGTAACCAGGCCAGTCCAGGACCTCCACATCGGGCTTCTTCACCTGCGGGATTGTCTGAGACCAGCCACCCGGACAGCTGAGGAAACTGTGGGTTTGCACAACAAAATAATTTCTGCATAAACTGTTAGAAACCGTCTCAGGGTAGCTCATCTGCGTGACCATTGTCCTCACCAGGGTATTGACCTGACTGCAGTTCGGCGTCGTAACGTCATACTTCATTTACAAAAATATAAACGCAACATGTAAAGTGTTGGTCCCATGTTTCTTGAGCTGAAATAAAATATACGAGAAATGTTCCATACGCACAAATTTGTTTACATCCCCGTTAGTGAGCATTTCTCTTTTGAGATGAATATCTGTATTCCCAATCATGTGAAATCCATAGATTAGGGCCTAATGAATTTATTTAAATTCACTGATTTCCTTACATGAACTGTAACTCAGTGAAATTGTTGAAATTGTTGCATGTTGCATTTATTTGTGGTCAGTGTAGTTAGAGCTCTTAATAGGGGTTATTGAAGTAAAAATAGAATATCCTCAGCATACGAGAGGCTTACAGGAAGACTTGAGGATGCGTCCTATGATGTTTTAAATTAAGTAAAAAAACACCCTGCTTGAAATACTGTGGTAAAAATAGTCATTTGGATCTTTGTCGTGTTTTTTTTAATGACATGCCATGCCAATTTATTCCCATTAATACTGCCCTATTTAAAACGGAATGAGTTTTAAATAATGAGTTTATATTTAAACATAACATTTATACGTTGTCGTCATCTCACCTCACTCAATTCAGTGTAGCCCAGTGTGTATGAAATGACATTTCTCTGTGATACATCACAGAAAAGAGATGAGCATGTTGAAGCGAGACGTCTTCCTCCCTCTCTTGTTGATCATGGTTGTATTTTCCCTGCTGTTAGTTGCCATTTAGAACTGAGGATAGAAGGTGGTGGTGGTGATGAGTTTAAACAACATATATCGATTTCAACCTAAAAGCTATTTTTACAGAGATGAGTGGGCTCTTCTTTAAGTCATGAAAAAATATGCTCTGGCGGCTTTGCAGAGGATTCAGTGCTTATTGATTTTACAATAAAAAGCCATCTGCAATTTCTAAGCCAATAATGCCTCGAACATTCAGCTGTTTTCTGCAAATACCAACACTTGCATATGCAGTATTCTGACAGTTTAGTGATCAAAGCCTATTAAAAAAGGTAAGCAAAAACTCAATATAAAAATAAAATCAGACTAAATGTCCCGTCTAATTTCACTCTAGCCTCATCAACAGCATCGCCACGCGGGTGATCAAGTTTGCCCTGGCCCCAGTCCTGGTGGAGAACTACAGCAGACTGCTGGTCTACATTGAGATAGAGTCCCTGGGCATCAAGGCATTCATCAGTAAGTCCTGGGCTGTGTTCAGCAGGGCACAGCATTGTGGAACGTTCAAATAAAATATTATGTTGAACAAACATGCCTTTCACTGTAGAAAAAGAAGTCACGTCAGATATAGCGCGGACATTTGGGTCTGCTATGTTACAAATCAAATTAAGCTTCATTTATACAGCACATTTCAGACATGGAATGCAACGCAATTTGCTTTACAGGAAAAATATAACAAAACAATGAAAATAAAAGCTGAAATATTTACCACACCACAAACCTAAGATAAAAAAAACAAAAGAATGACAAACTGAATAACTAAAAACCATCCTAGGGAAAAGCAAAGCTAAAAGTATGTTTTAAGATCTCTTTTAAATATGTCCACAGTCCAAAAAGTTAGACTTTTGACTCATCTGTCCATAGAACATTCTTCGAAGAGTCTTCCAGGTGCTTTTTTGACAAACTTGCGTCAACTTTTTAGACGAGATTGGTTTTCGCCAGACATAATGGGACCTAACACTGCATTCCACAGCAAGAACCTCATACCAATGGTCAAGTATGGTGGTGGTAATGTGATGGTTTGGGGACACTTTGCTGCCTCGGGACCTGGAAGACTTGTCTTAATAGAAGGAACCATGAATTCTACTCTGTATCAATTCTACGGGAGAATGTCAGACCATCCGTCTATGAGCTGAAGCTGAAGCACAGCTAGGTCATGCAGCAAGACAATGATCCAAAACACACAATCAAATCTACATGAAAATGGTTAAAAAGCAACACATTTGAAGTTTTGGAATGGCCTAGTTAAAGTCCAGACCTTATCCCATTTGAGATGTTGTGGCAAGACTTGAAAGAGCAGTTCATGCTATAAAACCCACAAATGTTGCTGAGCTAAAGCAGTTCTGCATGCAAGAGTGGGCCAAAATTCCTCCACAGTGATGTGAGAGACTGATCAACAGCTACAGGAAGCATTTGGTTGCAGTCATTGCAGCTGAATGTGGCACAACTAGTCATTGAGTATAAGGGGGCAATTACTTTTTCACACAGGGGAATTGGGTGTTGCATAACTTTATTTTATTTATTTAGGTATACATTTATTTTGTTATTTGTTATCTCAGGTTCCCTTTATCTAATATTAGGTTTTGGTTGAAGATCTGATAACATAGAGAAAATCAGTAAGGGGGCAAATACTTTCTCACTGCATTTGGAAAGTATTCAGACCCCTTGACTTTTTCTACATTTTGTTACATTACAGGCTTATTGTTTTTCCTCCTCAATCCACACACAATACCCCATAATGACAAGCAAAAACAGGTTTAAAAAAAAAGAGTATTCAGTATTCAAGTATTCAGACCCTTTACTCAGTACTTTGTTGAAGCACCTTTGGCAGCGATTACAGCATCGAGTCTTCTTGGGTATGACACTACCAGTTTGGCACACCTGTATTTGGGGTGTTTCTCCCATTCTTCTCTGCAGATCCTCTCAAGCTCTGTCAGGTTGGATAGGGAGCGTTGCTGCATAGCTACTTTCAGGTCTCTCCAGAGATGTTAGATAGGGTTCAAGTCTGGGCTCTGGCTGGGCCACTCAAGGACATTCAGAGACTTGTTCCGAAGACGCTCAAGTGTTGTCTTGGCTGTGTGCTTAGGGTCATTGTCCTTTTGGAAGGTGAACCTTCGCCCAAGTCTGAGGTCCTGAGTACACTGGAGCAGGTTCATCAAAGATCTCTCTGTACTTTACTCTGTTCATCTTTGCCTCGATCCTGACTAGTTTCACTGTCCCTGCCGCTGAAAAACATCTCCACAGCCTGATGCTGCCACCACCGTGCTTCACCATAGGGATGGTGCCAGGATTCCAACAGATGTGACGCTTGGCATTCAGGCCAAATAGTTCAATCTTGGTTTCATCAGACCAGAGAATCTTGTTTCGCATAGTCTGACAGTCCTTTAGGTGCCTTTTGGCAAACTCCAAGCGGGCTGTCATGTGCCTTTTACTGAGGAGTGGCTTCTGTCTGACCACTCTACCATAAAGGCCTGATTGGTGGAGTGCTACAGAGATGGTTTTCCTTCTGGAAGGTTCTCCCATCTCTACAGAGGAACTCTACAGCTCTGTCAGAGTGACCATCGGGTTCTTGGTCACCTCCCTGACCAAGGCCCTTCTTCCTTGTTTGCTCAGTTTGGCCTGGGGGCCAGCTCTAGGAAGAGTCTTTGTGGTTCCAAACTTTTTCCATTTAAGAATGATGGAAGCCACTGTGTTCTTGGGGATCGTCAATGCTGCAGAAAGTTTTTGCTACCCTTCCCCAGATCTGTGCCTCGACACAATCCTGTCTCAGGGCTCTACGGACAATTCCTTTGATTTCATGGCTTAGTTTTTGTTCTGACATGCACTGTCAACTGTGGGACCTTACATAGACAGGTGTGTGCCTTTCCAAATCATGTTCAATCAATTGAATTAACCAAAAGTGGACTCCAAACAAGTTGTAGAAACATCAAGGATGATCAATAGAAACAGGATGCACCTGAGTGCAATTTCGAGTCTCATAGCAAAGTATCTGAATACTTATGTAAAAAATTTGCAAAGAATCTCAAAAACCTGTTTTCGCTTTGTAATTATGGGGTACTGTGTGTAGATTGAGGATTTGTTTAATATTTAATCCATTTTAGAGTAAGGCTGTAACGTAACAAAATATGGAAAAAGTTTCCGAAGGCACTGTATGTATGAATGTGTGTGTACAGTTGAAGTTGGAAGTTTACATACACTTAGGTTGGAGTCATTAAAACTCGTTTTTCAACCACTCCACAAATTTCTTGTTAACAAACTATAGTTTTGGCAAGTCGGTTAGGACATCTACTTTGTGCATGACACAAGTAATTTTTACAATTGTTTACAGACAAATTATTTCACTTAATCACAATTCCAGTGGGTCAGAAGTTTACATACGCTAAGTTGACTGTGCCTTTAAACAGCTTGGAAAATTCCAGAAAATGATGTCATGGCTTTAGAAGCTTATGATAGGCTAATTGACATAATTTGAGTCAATTGGAGGTGTACCTGTGGATGTATTTCAAGGCCTACCTTCAAACTCAGTGCCTCTTTGCTTGACATCATGGGAAAATCAAAAGAAATCAGTCTGGTGCATCCTTGGGAGCAATTTCCAAATGCCTGAAGGTACCACGTTCATCTGCAAAAACAATAGTACACAAGTATAAACACCATGGGACCACGCAGCCGTCATACCGCTCAGGAAGGAGATTAATGTACTTTGGTGCGAAAAGTGCAAATCAATCCCAGAACAACAGCAAAGGACCTTGTGAGGATGCTGGAGGGAACAGGTACAAAAGTATCTATATCCACAGTAAAACAAGTCCTATATCGACATAACCTGAAAGGCCGCTCAGCAAGGAAGAAGCCACTGCTCCAAAACCGCCATAAAAAAGCCAGACTATGGTTTGCAACTGCAGATGGGGACAAAGATCCTACTTTTTGGAGAAATGTCCTCTTGTCTGATGAAACAAAAATAGAACTGTTTGGCCATAATGACCATCGTTATGTTTGGAGGAAAAAGGGGGAGGTTTGCAAGCCGAAGAACACCATCCCAACCGTGAAGCACGGGGGTGGCAGCATCATGTTGTGGGGGTGCTTTGCTGCAGGAGGGTCTGGTGCACTTCACAAAATAGATGGCATCATGAGGATGGAAAATTATGTGGATATATTGAAGCAACATCTCAAGATATCAGTCAGGAAGTTAAAGCTTGGTCGCAAATGGGTCTTCCAAATGGACAATGGCCCCAAGCATACTTCCAAAGTTGTGGCAAAATGGCTTCAGGACAACAAAGTCAAGGTATTGGAGTGGCCATCACAAAGCCCTGACCTAAATCCTATAGAAAATTTGTGGGCAGAACTGAAAAAGTGTGTGCAAGCAAGGAGGCCTACAAACCTGACTCAGTTACACCCGCTGTGTCAGGAGGAATGGGCCAAAATTCACGCAACTTATTGTGGGAAGCTTGTGGAATGCTACCCGAAACGTTTGACCCAAGTTAAACAATTTAAAGGCAATGCTGCCAAATACTAATTGAGAGTATGTAAACTTCTGACCCACTGGGAATGTGATGAAAGAAGTAAAAGCTGAAATAAATCATTCTCTCTACTATTATTCTCACATTTCACATTCTTAAAATAAAGTGGTGATCCTAACTGACCTAAGACAGGGAATTTTTACTAGGATTAAATGTGAAAAACTGAGTTTAAATGTATTTGGCTAAGGTGTATGTAAACTTCCGACTTCAACTGTATATACAGTACTAATGAAAGGTTTGGACACACCTACTTGTTCAAGGGTTTTTCTTTATTTTGACTATTTTCTACATTGTAGAACTATGAAATAACCCATATGGAATCATGTAGTAACCAAAAAAGTGTTAAACAAATATCTGTTATAATTGAGATTCTTCAAAGTATCCAACCTTTGCCTTGATGACAGCTTTGTACACTTTTGTTATTCTCTCAACCAGCTTCACCTAGAATGCTTTTCCAACAGTCTTGAAGGTGTTCGCACATATGCTGAACACTTGTTGGCTGCTTTTCCTTCACTCTGCGGTCCAACTCATCCCAAACCATCTCAATTGGGTTGAGATCGGGGGATTGGGGAGGCCAGGTCATCTGATGCAGCACTCCATCACTCCCCTTATTGGTCAAATAGCCCTTACACAGCTTGGAGGTGTTGGGTCATTGTCCTGTTGAAAAACAAATGATAGTCCCACTAAGCGCAAACCAGATGGGATGGCGTATCGCTGCAGAATGCTGTGGTAAGTGAGCCTTGAATTCTAAAAAAATCACAGTGTCACCAGCTAAGCATCCTAACACCATCACACCTCCTCCTCCATGCTTCACGGTGGGAACCACACATGCGGAGATCATCCATTCACCTACACTGCATCTCACAAAGGAATGGCGGTTGGAACTAAAAATCTCAAATTTGGACAGATTTCCACCGGTCTAATATCCATTGCTCGTGTTTCTTGGCCCAAGCAAGTCTCTTCTTATTATTGGTGTCTGTTAGTAGTGGTTTCTTTGCAGCAATTCGACCATGAAGGCCGAATTCACACAATCTCCTTTGAACAGTTGATGTTGAGATGTGTGTGTTACTTGAACTCTGAAGCATTTATTTGGGCTACAATTTCTGAGGCTGTTAACTCTAATGAACTTATCCTTTGCAGCAGAGGTAACTCTGGGTCTTCCTTTCCTGTGGCGGTCCTCATGAGAGCCAGCTTCATCATAGTGCTTGATGGTTTTAGCGACTGCACATGAAGAAACTTTCAACGTTCTTAATTTTCCGTATTGACTGACCTTCATGTCTTAAAGTAATGATGGACTGTCGTTTCTCTTTGCTTATTTGAGCTGTGCTTGCCATAATATGGACTTGGTCTTTTACCAAACAGGGCTATCACCCCTACCTTGTCACAACACAAGTGATTGGCTGAAACGCATTAACTTTTTAAGGTATAGGGGGCAGTATGTTTCAATTTCGGATGAAAAGCGTGCCCAGAGTAAACTGCCTAATACTCGGGCCCAGAGTCAAATATTTGACTCTGGGGGATTGGAGATGATGCAGACAATTACATTAATGGAAGCTATAATATATCTGCCAGATTAAAGTTGATCTACCCCCTAAAAAAAAAACAATAATAATTGTATTCAACCACTTTATGGTAAGCCTAAATAAGTTCAGGAGTAAAAATGTGCTTAACAAGTCGCATCACTCTGTGTGCAGTTAGTGTTTAACATGATTTTTGAATGACTACTTCATCTCTGTACCCCACACATACAATTATCTGTAAGGTCCCTCAGCCGAGCAGGGAATTTCAGACACAGATTCAACCACGAAGACCAGGGAGGTTTTCCAATGTCTCGCAAAGAATGATACCTATTGGTAGACATAAAAGCAGACATCGATTATCCCTTTGAGCATGGTGAAGTTATTAATTACACTTTGGATAGAGTATCAATACACCCATTCACTAGAAAGATACAGGCGTCCTTCATAACTAATTTGCCGGAGAGGAAGGAAACCGCTCAGGAATTTCACCATGAGGCCAATGGTGACTTTAAAACAGTTACGGAGTTTAATGGCTGTGATAGGAGATACCTGAGGGTGGAGCAACAACATTGTAGTTACTCCACAATACTAACTTAAATGACAGAGTGTAAAGAAGTAAGCCTGTACAGAATATAAATATTTCAAAACATGCATCCTGTTACAAGGCACGAAAGTAAAACTGCAAAAAATGTGGCAAGAAATTAAAGTTATGGCCTGAATAGTTATGGCAAATCCAAGAACACACATCACTGATTACCACTCTTCAAATTTTCATGCATGGTTGTGGCTGCATCATGTTATGGGTATGCTTGTCATCGGCAAGGAATAGGGAGTTTTTTTTATAAAAAGAAACGGAATAGAGCTAAGCACAGGCAAAATCCTAGAGGAAACCTGGGTGTCTACTTTCCAACAGACACTTGGAGACAATATCACCTTTCAGCAGGACAATCTAAAACACAAGACCAAATATACACTGGAGTTGCTTGCCAAAACAACATTGAATGTTCCTGAGTGGCCTAATTACTTGAAAATGGCTGTCTAGCAATGATCAACAACCAACTTGACAAAGTTTGAAGAATTAGAAAAATAATAAATGTACAATACATGTGTGCAAAGCTCTTAGACTCAAATCAAATCAAATGTTATTTGTTACATGCGCTGAATACAACAGGTGGTAGACCTTACCGTGAAATACTTACTCACGAGCACATAACCAACTATCTAGTTCAAGACTTACCCATTAACTCACAGCTGTAATCGCTGCCAAATGTGATTCTGACATGTATTGACTCAGGGGTGTGAATGCTTATGTAAATTAGACATTTCTGTATTTAATTTTCAATAAATTAGCAAAAATGTCTAAAAACAAGTTTTCGCTTTGTTACTATGGGGTATTTTGTGTAGATGTGTACGAAAAAAATATATATATTTAATCCATTTAGAATTCAGGCTGTAACACAATTTTGGGGGGAATAAGTCAAGGGGTATGAATACTTTCTGAATGCACTGTATGAATACCAGATGGCTCAACATAATGTTCTAACTATAACAACATGATGTCCTGTTTTACAAGGCCAGCCCCTGCCCAACATGTTCAGGTCCCACGCCTGGGGCATCCTTCACACTCTGCTGGAGAAGTTCAGCTTCCATATGCGCTACATCCAGCCCCACAACCGTGTCCAGCTGCTCAGCCACCTGCACTCGCTGGCCGCAGTGCCCCAGACCAACAAGAACCAGCTTCACCTTTGGTCAGTAACCCCAGGATCAGGCACAGTCAGCCGCTATTTGTAGGGCCAGAAGTTTTTTGACCAGGTTTGTAAGGGCCAGCAGTTTTTTCTGACTCATTACAATAATGCTGACAGATACTTCAGACTGGGAAGGATTTAGTACTAGTCTATACTCTGAGGTCAAGTCAGTGCAAGACAAGGTGTTATACAGCAGTGTCTTAAAATGAGAAGGTGAATGATGTGCTATTGAAGTAATTAGGTAAGAACATTCCTTAGAAACACCGGAATGGGTGAGCGCTTTGCAAATACGCTATTTTCTACAACATAACCACTAGCTTTTATAATTCCGCTTCCTCAGTGACCCCAAAACAGTGCTGTCAGCTGAATATGAGGAGCTCAACCGTGCCCTCATCCTCACTCTGGTCAAAGCCACCCACATGACAGGTATGCCTCTATCTAATGTTAGTTCAATATTTAACACGTTTCTGATAAAGGCTGTGAAACTCATTATAGGTCAGTGTTTAACGCTAACTAGTAGGTTAGCGTTAAGAAAATGTGCTCCTAACCCAGTGTTACTCACAATTGTTTGTAAGGGGGCCACTTTGGGTTGAGACAGTCATTCAGTCATTTCATTTGTTGTACTTTTTCTTCCAATATTATCAATTATTAATTGAGAGCAAATTCAGAGCAATAGAGCACATGCAATTGATTTGATGTACAGTACATCACAAATATATACATACACACATCAAATAGGCTACATCACATGTATAAGACCCATTTTAAGGGTTACCTCAGTAGTTGGATGAGTGAAAATGTCCCCTCTGCTCCTTGACTGAATTCATTCTAAATGTATAGTCTGTTGTTGCTGTCCTTGTGAGGCAAGCCAGGTGCGCATTGGTCAGTCTGTTTCTCTGTTTTTGTTTCACAATGCTCATTGTTGAGTCCCTTCTCCTTTCCTCACATGTTTGGGGCGCAGTCAGTGCACACAGATGCCACATTTGACCAGTCAATATTATTATGAGCAGAAAATGTAACAAGGGTTTTCAGAATATCCTCTCCTCGTGTTTGTCCCTGAAGGGGCAGTAAACATAAAAGTCCCTCTATGAACGACTCGTTTTGAGGGAAGCGGAACCAAATATAATTGGGCAATGTCACTTACATCAGTGCTTTCGTCAAGCACAATACTAAAACACGGCGCCACGGATATGTCAGTAATCAGTTCCTTACCGATGTCTTCTATGTGTCTTGTTATGGTCGGGTTTGAGAGTTGCAGTCCCTTGATTTGCTTTAAAATAGCTTTCTTGTTTGTGAAATCAGCATACAATATTTCGACTGAGGCCAAAAAACATTATTTTACAATCTCCACGTCTGTGAAGGCCTTCTTGTTTCTCGCGAGTATCCAAGCAATCTCTTATGTTGCCTCTTGTCGTTTCCTCTGCAACGGTGCAAAATCTGTCCATCATTTGTCGTTGTCCTTTTAGCTGTCCTTTGACTTGTGCTATTTTGTTGTTTCTGAGATTGCTTCGTGGCGGATATGTTTTGTCAAAGTGGGCATGGTGTGACTGGAAATGTCGCTCTAAGTTTGCTTGTTTAAAACAATTGACTGCCTTGTATAATAAGACAAAGTGAGCTAGTCCCGTCATGCAGTAAAAAATAATATTTGTCTGTCCATTTCTCTTGGAACTTTGTGTTCTTCTTGAATCGACTGTAGCCTTTAGCTAGCAACATTTCCCCGCCTCCATCTTCCTGGTTATCTGGTGGTTGTTCGTTCATAGCTGTCACGTTGTTCTCCAGCTCTTCCCCCTCATTTTCATTGTCAATAGATTTACGTTTATTTTTTAACAATAAATCGATCCATGTCGACCAGACTGCAAAATGAGCTAGTAGCATATTGATGTGTCAGTCGCTGTAGGTGAGCGGTTGCTTTCTATTTCGGCAAACGTTGTATTTTGGCCTTTCTGTTCAACAGCTACGCTATACTGCCATCTATCTGCCGTCCAGGGAATAATAGATATATTCAATGAAGTGATTCAGGCCTGCATTAAACGCATTGAATTGAAATTGTATCATTGTTATGTATTATGAATGGAAAATAGGAAAATAACCATGAGCTGCAAAAGTAGGGAGGCCCGTGGGCTGCGCAATGAGTACCACTGTCCTAACACAAGACTAATTCTCCTTCCTCTGCTTTCCCTGTCCCAGATTTCTTCGCAGGCACTGACTCCATCCAGGGTACTGGTGTAAGGACATCCTGCAGACCATGATGAACTTCACTCTTCACAGCTCAGACAACTGATCAAGACAAATAGGAGGCAGAAAATAGGTCCTTTACCACAGTTACAGCAAAACAAGTTAATCTGTCCTACCATCACTTACCCATAAAAATGCCCACAACAAACCAAGACCTAAAATGTACAACTGTTTGGGCCTCTCACACCCTCAGCATCTTCCCTGCTCCTCTTCAGGTACAGAGAGTTAGTCCCTGACTGAGCTTAGGGTTTATGTCTACAGGGGCAGCCATAGAGAATTATTGACTCAGAGAATCCGATAGATATCTATCTCTGTATCTATACTGAACAAAAATATAAACACAACATGTTAACTGTGGGTCCCATGTTTCATGAGCTGACATAAGATCCCAAAAATGTTCCATATGCACAAAAAAAGCTTATTGTTTACATCCCTATTAGGGAGCATTTCTCCTTTACCAAGAAAATCCTGACAGGTGTGACAGGTGTGGCATATCAAGAAGCTGATTAAACAGTGTGATCATTACACAGGTGCACCTTGTGCCGGGGATGCTAAAAGGGCACTCTAAAAATGTGCAGTTTTGTCACACAACACAATGCCACGTGTCTCAAGTTTTGAGGGAGCGTGCAATTGGCATGCTGACTGCAGGAATGTCCAACAGAGCTGTTGCCAGAGAATTGAATCTTAATGTATCTACCATAATCAATCAATCAAATGTATTTATAAAGCTCTTTTTACATCAGCCGATGTCACAAAGTGATGTACAGAAACCCAGCCTTAAACCCCAAACAGCAAGCAATGCAGATGTAGAAGCCGACTCCAAACTCATTTTAGAGAATTTGGCGCTACATCCAACCAGCCTCACAAACGCAGACCATGTGTATGGTGTTGTGTGGGCGAGCGGTTTGCTGATAAAGTTGTGAACAGAGTGTCCCATGGTGGCGGTGGGGTTATGGTATTGGCAGGCATAAAGTACAGACTATTAACACAATTGCATTTTATCAATGGCAATTTCAATGCACAGAGATACAGTGGAAATTAAATCCTGAGGCCCATCAGCGGCCATCACCTCATGTTTCAGCATGATAATGAACAGCCCCATGTCGCAAGGATCTGTACACGATTCCTGGATAATGAAAATGTCCTAGTTCTTCCATGGCCTGCATACCCACCAGACATGTCAGCCATTGAGCATGTTTGGGATGCTCTGGGTCGACGTGTATGACAGCGTGTTTCAGTTCCTGCCAATTTCCAGCAACCACTAGAGGAGTGGGACAACATTCCACAGGCCACAATCAACAGCCTGATCAACTCTATGCGAAGGAGCTGTGTTGCGCTGCACAAGGCAAATGGTGTTCACACCAGATACTGACTGGTTATCTAACCCACGCCCCTACTTTTTTTTTTTAAGGTATCTGTTACTACATGCTTCAAGAGGGCCACCATTGTTCCTGTTCCCAAGAAAGCTAAGGTAACTGAGCTAAATGACTACCGCCCCGTAGCACTCACTTCCGTCATCATGAAGTGCTTTGAGAGACTAGTCAAGGACCATATCACCTCTACCCTAGACCCACTCCAATTTGCTTACCGCCCCAATAGGTCCACAAACGATGCAATCGCAATCACACTGCCCTAACCCATCTGGACAAGAGGAATACCTATGTAAGAATGCTATTCATCGACTACAGCTCAGCATTTAACACCATAGTACCCTCCAAACTCGCCATTAAGTTCGAGACCCTGCGTCTCGACCCCGCCCTGTGCAACTGGGTCCTGGACTTCCTGACGGGCCGCCCCCAGGTGGTGAGGGTAGGCAACAACATCTCCACCCCGCTGATCCTCAACATTGGGGCCCCACAAGGGTGCGTTCTCAGCCCTCTCCTGTACTCCCTGTTCACCCACGACTGCGTGGCCATGCATGCCTCCAACTCAATCATCAAGTTTGCAGACGACACTACAGTGGTAGGCTTGATTACCAACAACGACGAGACGCCCTACAGGGAGGAGGTGAGAGCCCTCGGAGTGTGATGTCAGGAAAATAACCTCACACTCAATGTCAACAAAACAAAGGAGATGATCGTGGACTTGAGGGAGCAGCCCCCTATCCACATCGACGGGACAGTAGTGGAGAGGGTGGAAAGTTTTAAGTTCCTCAGCGTACACATCATGGACAAACTGAAATGGTCCACCCACACAGACAGCGTGGTGCGCCTCTTCAACCTCAGGAGGCTGAAGAAATCTGGCTTGTCACCAAAAACACTCACCAACATTTACAGATGTACAATCAAGAGCACCCTTTCGGGCTGTATCACCACCTGGTACGGCAACTGCTCCGCCCATAACCGTAAGGCTCTCTAGAGGGTAGTGAGGTCTGCACAACGCATCACCGGGGGCAAACTACCTGCCCTCCAGGACACCTTCACCACCCGATGTCACAGGAAGGCCAAAAAGATCATCAAGGACAACAACCACCCGAGCCACTGCCTGTTCACCCCGCTATCATCCAGAAGGCGAGGTCAGTACAGGTGCATCAAAGCGGGGACCGAGAGACTGAAAAACAGCTTCTATCTCAAGGCCATCAGACTGTTAAACAGCCATCACTAACATTGAGTGGCTGCTGCCAACATACTGACTCAACTCTAGCCACTTTAATAATGGAAAAATGTATGTAATAAATGTATCACTAGCCACTTTAAACAATACCACTTTATATAATGTTTACATACCCTACATTACTCATCTCATATGTATATACTGTACACTATACCATCTTCTGCATCTTGCCATCTTGATGTAATAAATGTATCACTAGCAACTTTAAACAATGCCACTTTATATAATGTTTACATACCCTACATTACTCATCTCATATGTATATACTGTACTCTATACCATCTACTGCATCTTGCCTATGCCATTCGGCCATCACTCATTCATATATTTTTATGTACATATTCTTATTCATTCCTTTACACTTGTGTGTATAAGGTAGTTGTTGTGAAATTGTTAGGTTAGATTACTTGTTAGATATTACTGCATGGTCGGAACTTGAAGCACAAGCATTTCACTACACTTGCATTAACATCTGCTAACCATGTGTATGTGACAAATAAGATTTGATTTGACTAACAGATGCATATCTGTATTCCCAGTCATGTGAAATCCATAGATTAAATGATCAAATAAATGTATTTCAATCTATATATATCATTAATAAATAATATGAGTTAACATGGGAACATTGTAATAAGGTAACATTTTTTGATAAGATGATTAGGTGAGCTCTGTGAATGTTAAGTGAATGGGGAATAGAGGGCATGGTCTCCCTGTGGTGCAGCTGCTCCCTCTCCAGACAAAGGACAGTTCCCTTTCAGTCTATCACTCAGTATAACATACTATGAGGAGTCAACGACCAATCCTATTCACCCGAAGCAAACTGAAATCACGCCCAACGGGCCAATGGATGCCGAGCTCGCCCTCTGAAGCCCCACCTTCCGGGCTATAATACCGGGGCCTGCATCCGTTTCCTAAATTCTTTGCTCTTCAGCGAGCCTGAAGAAATAACGTGTCACGCAATTTACAAACTTTTCAAGCACTTGAAGGCTACGAGATTCGGCTCCAACTTAGGTGTCTGTTAGTGGCGAGAGAGTACTTGTCCCCCTAGATGTTGCGAGTTTTGGGTCTTGGTAATGGTTTTTGTGTTTGCTAAAAGCTAACTACTTTCTACTCTGCTTGTGTAGCCAGTTCTTCCTTGTTTGAGTAAGATGGCCAGTGGTAAGAGTCAGTTCAAAAAGACTAACCAGCCGAGTGAGGCTCATGCAGGTTTCGTTGGCAGAGATTATGCACTATTCCTGATTGGCTCTGAAGGGTTTTCAAAGTGAGAATCTGTTGACATCAGTCATCTTTGGAATCAGCGGAGGAGAGTGAACAATTGGTGGTAAACGCGCCTTTGATGGCGTTTTCTCTACCAAAGCAGAGTTCCTCCAGGTTTGGATGAAGGTATTTATCTCCTGTCCCTGCAGCGGTGAAGTGTCGCTTACCCCTTTTTAAAGTTTTTGCAGATGAGTGGCGAGTTACTTCACTCCAGAGACTAACAAGGGCTAATCCTAGCACGGTGCTTCCAAATAAACGTGCCGGTTCTCTGGATTCCTGAGAGGGACAGGCGGATGAATTTGGATGAGCCTGTTTCGTCAAAAAGGTTGTTTGGCTCGGGGCCCTCCTCCCCAAGCATTTACTGTGGCAACAGTACCCCCAAGTGGCTTGGTCAATGGGGGCAAGTTACTAGTTGCCGAGGTCCCTGAAGCCGGTCTGGGCCAGGTATCAGAATGCACAATTATTTCTGCACGTTCAGAAACACAGTTGTCAAGCGTGGTGGATATGAATAACATAAAATGACAGGAATTCACAATTCAGATATGGTCCTGTGTATGACCAGTAGGGGGCAATGCAGTTCAATCCACATGATCCTGGCTGGCTACCTATCTTACTGCTGTCCCCCACCCACTGGGCAACGATGGTATTAATACCGTTTTAGGTTCTCTGTTGTGTGCCTCTCCTTGTTCTCAGTGGTTAGTACATGGAACTTCATGTCCCACTTCTCATTAATGTGATGGCTCGTTGCAGTGATTTATAGACGTCCAACAATCTGTTAACGCCACATATGGCGTTTGAGAGATCGCGCTTTGTACTTGTAGAGCAATCATTGTAAAATTGATCCATCAGGACTGTCACGACATCCTCTACCATTGACAATGGCTGCATATCAACTGCAATCATTTCTGTAATCAGCACTGGGATTTTCTCACTCTGTCCCTTATCACACTGCTGCCAGCAATGGGCTGGGTCTCACGGTGCCTCCCTTTCAGCATTACATCTGTAATGCCACTGTAGCCCAATTCCACCTCGCAAAGTTTGAATTTCATCACCTTCTCATTTAAATTCTCAAAGTATTGCCATACAACACTTCGCTGCTGTCGCTTCCTTGTCTCCCTCTCTGCCATTTTTCCAACTATGGCAGCCGATGACAACGTGCGGTGCGCTTTATATCCACGGCAAATCATTTGAAAGATGTATATCTCCTAGTTACAGCATTGTTGCATTAGGTATTTGTTTAATTTAAATGTTTGTCTTTATGATGATTATGATTTGGACCTGTTAGTGGTAGTTTTGTGATAACTGCATTGTGGTTAGGAATTTTTTCTAAACGTTCACAATGCCAAATTCGTTTAAACGTCACACCTCTAAAAGGTCCCACAGTTGACAGATCATGGCAGAGCAAAAACCAAATCATGAGGTTGAAGGAATTGTCCGTAGAGCTCCGAGACAGTATTGTGTTAAGGCACAGATATGGGGAAGTGTACCAAAACATTTCTGCCGTATTGAAGGTCCACAAGAATACAGTGGCCTCCATCATTCTTAAATGGAAGAAGTTTGGAACCTCCAAGACTCTTTCTTGAGCTCTCCGCCTGGGCAAACTGAGCAATTGGGTGAGAAGGGCCTTGATCAGGGAGGTGACCAAGAACCCGATGGTCACTCTGGCAGAGCTCCAGAGTTCCTCTGTGGAGATGGGAGAACCTTCCAGAAGGAAAACCATCTCTGCAGCACTCCACCAATCAGGCCTTTATGGTAGAGTAGCCAGATGGAAGCCACTCTTCAGTAACAGGCACATGACAGCCCACTTGGAGTTTGCCAAAAGGCACATAAAGGACTCAGACCATGAGAAACAAGATTCTCTGGTCTGATGAAACCAATATTGAACTCTTTGGCCTGAATGCCAAGCGTCACGTCTGGAGGAAACCTGGCACCATCTCTACGGTGAAGCATGGTGGTGGCAGCTTCATGCTGTGGGGATGTTTTTCAGCTGAAGGGACTGTGAGACTAGTCAGGATCGAGGGAAAGATGAATGGAGCAAAGTACAGAGAGATCTTTGATGAAAACCTGCTCCAGGGGACTCAGGACCTCAGGATGGGGCGAAGGTTCACCTTCCAACAAGACAATGACCCTAAGTACACAGCCAAGACAACACAGGAGACACTCCCCGTCCAACCTGGGAGAGCCTGAAAGGATCTGCAGAGAAGAATGGGAGAAACTCCCCAAATACAGGTGTGCCTGTCACACCCTGATCTGTTTCACCTGTCCTTATGATTGTCTCCATCCCCTCCAGGCATCGCTTATTTTCCCTGGTGTATTTAGCCCTGTGTTTCCTGTCTCTCTGTGCCAGTTCGTCTTGTATCTCTTTCAAGTCAACCAGTGTGTTTTCCCGTACTCCTGCATCTATTCTCTTTTACTAGTCTTCCCGGTTTTGACCCTTGCCTGTTTCTGGACTCCGTACTCGCCTGACCATTCTGCCTGCCCTGACCTCGAGCCTGCCTGCCACTCTGTACCTCCTGGACTCTGAACTGGTTTTGACCTTTTTCCTGTCCACGACCATTCTCTTGCCTACCCCTTTTGGATTGAATAATACATATCAAAGACTCAAACCATCTGCCTCCTGTGTCTGCATCTGGGTCTCGCCTTGTGTACTTATAGTGCTAAGCTTGTAGCGTAATACCCAAGAAGACTCAAGGTTGTAATCGCTGCCAAAGGTGCTTTAACAAAATACTGAGTAAAGGGTCTGAATACTATTTATTTTTAATAAATATGCAAAAATGTCTTAAACTGTTTTTGCTTTGTCATTATGGGGTATTGATTGTAGATTGATGAGGGGGACTTTTTTTTCAAATCCATTTTAGAATATGGCTGTAATGTAATTTTGGGGGGGAAAGTCAGAGTTTATTTTCATTGTACAAATGCTATGGCATAGGCTAAAGGCTAAATAGGCATAGGCTAAATGTGTCTGGAATAAATGCAGGCAGCAATAGCCAGACATGCATTAAGGTATTTATTAGCCTATTTCATTGATAATTGAATAGAACTAAGTAAATTAATCATGCGTATTTTCATATGCCGTTCTTGTTCTTTGTACTCTGATGGTCATCACTAGTTACCACAGCCACAAAGTCATAAACCCTGCCTATTTCTACAATTTATCTTCTTAAAATCTGATTTTAAACCTAACCCTAAACTTAACCACACTGCTAACCTTATGCTTAACCCTAACCTTAAATTAATATTTTTTTTCATACATTTTTTCAATATAGCCCATTTTTACTCTGTGGCTGTAGTAAATAGTGGAAACCCCCTGAGATGCGCTCTGGGTGATAGTGCAGTAAATGGCTTTACAGGCATTTAAAGGACACTTCTGGGTTTTCCGATCACGAGTGAATCCTATTATCAGTATCAAGTGTGACACAGACGAATAGTAGTTTTACGAGATCGGCACACCCCTGTTTATAACTGTACGTTGTGTGGATGGAAACAGCCTGACCATACACACACACACACACACACACACTCCTCATCAGCCCACTTGTCATTCTAATCACAAGCGCTGAATGAGAACTACACTTGGCTAAATGTGAATCTCTACTCTCCACTGTCTCTGACAGCACCGATACAGCTTCCCTGCCGCTACCATCTTTCATTTTTTTTCACAGGACCAGTCTATACTAGCAAGGCAGTTTTAAAGTGCCTTCTGAAACAGAAGTTGTGGAGTCTGACTGACAACCTGTAGCCAGTGCCGTGCTGTTAAAGTGCTGTTGTGGATTCCCTCTCACAGTGTAAAAATCAGCACAGCCTCACAACCAATCCCTGGAGCCACATGGCAAGCCATGTGCTGAGAACTACTGTTCAACAGAGGCTATATTCTATCTGATGTCTGCTCTCTCTGCAGGCCAGGGGTTTGGAGAGCAGAGACTTTCTGCTTATCACCAGGCAGGAGGAGTGATAATGGGTCTGTGAAGGACTGTTGTTTGCATAACCCTCCGGAGAGAGTTGCTGCGAATGTTATTAAACGCTTCAACTCCCTCCCTAGCACTTTCTATCCCGCTCTCTATCCCTCCCTCTCTTTTTTTATATATCCCTCTCCCTCTCTCTCTTTCTCTCTCCCTCCCTTTTCTTTCTCTCTCCCACCCTGGCACTTTCTCTCCAATTCTCCCTCCATCTCTCATCTGTAGGAAAGAATTTACAACCTCTTTCCCCCACAGAGTTTGAGTGTCAGGAATGAATAAAGCCTTTTCTATTGTAACCTGCCTGCGCTCTTTACGTCACTACCCAGCAGAGAGTGATGGCTTTCCTCGAGAAGGCAGTCATGGGGGGCTTTTTGTAGCATTGTGTCAAGCGCCGCACACCTCCATTTGTAATATGATTTACCGCCAGTGAAAGCCTCAGGTATTTTCCAAAAGGGCTTTAAATTAAGAAGTGGCTAAAGGCTTTGGAGCGGAAAGTGTGCTCGCTCTGCCAGTGACTGGAAGTCTGGTAATGACTGTCTTGTAACGCAACAGAGCTGGTACAGTAAAACTGTTCTCCTGTTATCTTAATAGGGCCTGTCTACCAGGAAGCTGGAGCCTGGGGGATTGGGAGATGCCAGTGGTGGTGGTTGTGGTGTGGCCAGGTGTGGTG
The DNA here is from genome assembly GCF_901001165.1 of Salmo trutta. Lineage (NCBI taxonomy): Eukaryota > Metazoa > Chordata > Actinopteri > Salmoniformes > Salmonidae > Salmo > Salmo trutta. The sequence continues at coordinate 22,071,964 of NC_042991.1, forward strand.
GTAGGAAGGGGTCTGCAGGGGGAACTACCACTGGGAAGAGGAAGGGGCTGCTGTGGGCCCCAGGCGCTCTGTCTCTGGATGCTGTTGAGGAACACACACACAATCACACACACATACACACACACACACTAGAGGCAGATGGTGTCAGAAAGCTGTTTGGTGGTTGTTTGTGTTGATGATTGTTTTAAGGGTGCTGATAGTGTTTGAGACAACAGCTTTGCGTTGAATCATGAAATAATCTTGTTATTGACAGATGGCCTTTTGAATTCAGAGGAAGACTAGTAATGATGACTCATGGTAAACAATGAGCCATGTTACAGTACATTATGCCAATTTGACGTGTCTGTGCGTTCGTTGTGAGTTGAGGCCATCATCCTGACCAGGCAGTGTGTCATGTCTTGCCCCAGCGTTCTGGAGAGGATAGGAGCGCGGGCTCTGGTGGCCCATGTCAGGACGTTTGCAGACTTCCTGGTCTATGAGTTCTCCACGTCGGCTGGTGGCCAGCAGCTCAACAAGTGTATCGAGATCCTCAACAACATGGTGTGGAAGTACAACATTGTCACGCTGGACAGACTCATCCTGTGTCTGGTAAGGGCGTGAACATTATTTATAATAAGGGTAACATGGAGAAAATTGGACCTCTCTGAAATGAAAATGGATGGCCCTCCCTTTAGCTAAATATATTTTAACTAAACCCAGTCTTAACGCTTGACAACGTGACCCTCCCCTATACCCAAAAGAATGAATTTAAACAAAGTGGATAGCAGAGAACATGTCTACTGTTAACCCTCACGTCTTGGACAGACCAGAGCCTTAGATATGCCGTTTTACAAACTGTTCTTCGTCCTGTGAGTATTACATGGTTATGCAGTAGTTTTCATAGCGCACCGTGGACAAGAGTAGGGATGGAAATATCTCCTTTATAGTAAAAGCCTTGCATGAATCTATCATCGTATTTGCAGATCCGAGAAAAAAAAGCATTTTATAAACATTTCATGCAATTCTACGTCATTTTACATATTAGCAGAATCTTTTTTAATACCACAGAGCAGCCTGGTGACCTAAAGGCCGGAGAGGGAGTGTAACCGATGTGAAATGGCTAGCTAGTAAGCGGGGTGCGCGCTAATAGCGTTTCAATTGGTGACGTCACTCGCTCTGAGACCTTGAAGTAGTTGTTCCCCTTGCTCTGCAAGAGCCGTGGCTTTTGTGGAGTGATGGGTAACGATGCTTCGTGGGTGTCAGTTGTTGATGTGTGCAGAGGGTCCCTGGTTCGAGCCCAGGTAGGGGCGAGGAGAGGGATGGAAGCAAAACTGTTACATTGGTGCCGTGACCCGGATCACTGGTTGCTGCAGAAAAGGAGGAGGTCAAAAGGGGGGTGAGTGTAACCGATGTGAAATGGTTAGCAGTGGTGCGCGCTAATAGCGGTTCAATCGGTGACGTCACTCGCTCTGAGACCTTGAAGTAATTGTTCCCCTTGCTCTGCAAGGGCCACGGTTTTTGTGGAGCGATGGGTAACGATGCTTCGAGGGTGGCTGTTGTCGATGTGTGCAGAGGGTCCCTGGTTCGAGCCCACGGTAGGGGAGGGACCGAAGCAGAACTGTTACAGGAGCACACGTGACAGTATTTTACAGCTTGTTTGCGCTGTTATAGATCACTTTATATAATCGGATTTGTGTTATTTTCTTAAATATCTTAAACTAATAAGTGGTAGGCCTGTCCTTTTTGACATTTTCTTTAAGAAGAGGTAGGCCTATGGCATACCCTCTGAAACCCCCTCAATTCGAGTCCTGGTTTTAACTTAACAGCTTTTCACTGACTCGGAGGTACGCTCATTAAAGAGTGCGTGGTGGGTGGAGGATTTGACCGACACATCTATGGATATAGCAGCCTATAGCCTAATTCCGTCTATCGAACAGGTAGGCGTACCTGTTATTTATTAAATAGGAAGAAATAGGCTACAATACAAATCCCTCTTTGTTGTTAAAGTCTAATTAAAATGAAGACTGTTTAAATGAATTATGACTACTCAAATTTACCTACATACAGCACCATGAGCAGTCCATTTCTGATGTATTTTTTTATTTAACCTTTATTTAAACTAGGCAAGTCAGTTAAGAACAAATTCTTATTTACAATGACGGCCTGGGAACAGACAGAGATACACTGACCTGACAGAGACAGGTTAACTGCCTTGTTCAGGGGCAGAACGACAGATGTTTACCTTGTCAGCTCGGGGATTCGATCTAGAAACCTTTCGGTTACTGGCCCCACGCTAGGCTACCTGCCGCCCCTATTATGCCACGGCTGTTGCTTCAAGTTTCAGCACCACAATGTAAGTTACTCGAATTTGGCTTATTGTGAAGTCAATAACTCTGATAAATACATCATGGCCAAGAAACGTATTGTTTGTTTTATAAAAATCAATTCTAGTAGTAGCAAGCTATCAAAGTTGACCTCCGGTCCTCCTTCTAATCTTCACGCTCTCCTTCTCAAACTGAACAGAACATAGGCTATAGGCATGCAAGAGAGTGGAAGAAGCCTGACTCTCCTCCTGAACTGCCACCGTAGGCCTACACAGCACAGCATTGGTTAGGCAGCACACAAAACGTTTTGATCAGTAAGAGCAGACCAGGCCGGGACTCAGGGATGGAATATCCATTGCAGTTTTTAATGCAGCCTAGTTGTAGTTACACCATCCCAGCAGCGATCTTAGAAATATAACTTTGCTCTGTGCTTCCCCCGAGCATGCATTTTGTAGCCTATAGGCCATGGGTCATTTGATTGAGACCACACTATAGGCGCACTTGATATTGCGAGCCAAGCGGAGAATCAGAGATGAAAAGCTGCATCGGGCACATTTAGATTTCGCATCCATCGGTCAATTTTCTGATTTTGGGATATTTTACTATAACTTATATAACTACTATTATGACTTCCCTACTTTCATAAAATGTCTAAATAAATCGGCAATAATCTATATAAATACTTGATTTGTATCATTTTATCCCAACTCCGTCAACTACACCTAGCATACATTTTGTTCTTGTTAGCATGTTTCATGTAGATATTCAACCACTATTTTTAAAACTCTCCATGTTGAATCATATATCATTCAAAAGCTTGTTTTACGGAGCATATCGTTAGCTAGTCCATACATGGCGATATGCTTTGTAGACATAGTGCTTTGTGCTGAAAGATTAGTCATTTCCTGACATCCGATTGGTTACTGGCATTTAAAGGGCCTTTCCGGCAACCTGATTGGTTAAAATGCCTCACGTGCGCGCAGCACTTCCTTGTTTGAAAATATCTCTGGCGAAGGATCTACGTAAAGAGAGACAAAATGAGCAAATCTCAAAGAATATACCAACAGTATGTGAATAAAAATAGTCGAGCTCAGTTAGCCAATGCGAGAAAAGCATTGAATGAAATAAAATTGAGCCTGATCAGCCGATTGAGGCAGGGGCAGTACAGGTAGACGAGCAAAAGGAGGTAGCAGGCAGCAGCGCGTCAAGACGCAAATTAGTTGAAACGAAGATGAAAGCTAGCAGCGATCAACCGGATAGGTGTGTGCATAGACATTGCAACAGGTCTTGTAATAGACTATGAGGTGTTGTCTTCATACTGCCATGCATGTGTGACGAAAAGGAAAAGTGGAATTAGTGAGGAGGAGTTCTGGGAATGGAAGGATTCACATGCAGATGACTGTGCTCAAAACTTCTCTGGTTCAAGCAAAGCAATGGGAGCAGGAAGCAGCTAAATGCATGTGGACCAGATCAGTCAGTCGCTACCACCGAGATACTCTCAGATGGTGACAGTACTGCATACAATGCAGTTGTCAAATTATATCTCTACCCAGGCATTGAGAAAGGGGAACTAGAATGCATCAATCATGCCCACAAGAGGATGGGTACAGCGCTTCGTAAACTTAGTTCAGAGAAACACCTTGGGGGGAGAGGTGTAGGGAAACTCAATGCACAAAAATGTAAGAGTCTGCAAAACTATTACGGGGGTGAGATTCTTGATAACCAGGGTGATGTAGAGGGCATGAAGAATGCTATCTGAGCTGGTCTTGTCCATTCCATGTCAACAGACAAAATCCCTAATCACGATAGATGTTCGTCATCAAGGTGCTGGTACCAGCGAGCCCAAGAAAATGGTGAAGATCCACCCAGTCACAAAAACCCTGGAGGCTTTACATTTTTGTATAGAGAGGTTGCACAGAAAATGGTACCTCTATATCATAGGATGTCAAATGATAACCTCCTCAAAAGAATGCAGCACGGAGGAACCCAGAATGCAAATGAATGTCTTAACTCTAATATGGTCGCGATGCCCCAAAACTGTCTTCGTGGGCTAAAGCCACATTGATGCAGCAGCCAGTATGGCAGTAGCCACCTTCAATGAGGGAGCCACTGCTATGTCAAATATGATGGACAAATTGTGGCTTGACAGCACCTTGGTGACACTGGAAGCAATCAGAGAGGATGATGCGAGGCGTGTTGTGAGAGCTGATGCTGCTTCAACGGAGTGTGCCAAGCGTAGGCGCAGGTCCCATGACAAAGTCAAGAAAGTAAAGCGGCACTAGCAACAACTCAAAGAGGGCCTTACATATGGGGCAGGCATAGCTGATCCATGTTCTGCACATTTCAACAGCCATACAAAATCCTTGTATGTGACAAATTGAGCAAAGCGATATGAGAAGTTGCCCAAAACTGCATATTTGCCCAACAGACCAGTATTCAAAGCATATGCTCTATTGCTAGAAATAAATGTATTAAACGTGCTAATGTATTTATTTGTAAAAGGTATATTTGATGTTTATTTGTCCGTTTTTAAGTGATATATGAATAAGAGTTCAATTAATGTGACAAATGGTCATATTTATGGAAAGTACATTTTAATTGCATTAGCCTATCTTTATCGGCCATTTTCTGAAAATTACATGTTCCCCGTGCGCCAATTCCTTTTTCTTAGTCTTCCAAGGACGTACATTCACATTATTCCACATACATGTTCTTAGGTCTTATAGTCAGACTTTTACAGAGGCTGTTTTTTTATATCTTGTGTTGTTTTGATTTTAAGTGTCATTTTATATGTAAATATGTGAAAAATATGCATCAGTCATACATGTGAAGTGTTTATCAATATTTTGATCAACTGATCTGTAAAAGTCTGACCATTGAGTGTCTTATCACAATAAAAATAAAAAATGAATCTGCCTTGAAGCAATGTGTTGAAAAAAAATGGTTTCCTGTAATATGCAAATTGGCGCATATTAAAGTAGGTTGTCTCATTTGCATATATTTATGTTAAAATATATCAAACTTGTAATACAATAACATGTTGTATTTATGTATACTTTCATCTGGTAAAGATTCAGTCTGACTAGACTAAATAAGAAAAAAAATCCCTATTAGCCTGTGGTGCCTGGTCTTAACCTGTCTCCTCCCCTTCATCTGCACTGATTGAAACGGATTTAACAAGTGACATCAATAAGGGAGCATAGACTGACCAGATAAACACTGTCATGGAAAGAGCAGGTGTTCTTAATGTTTAGTATCCTCAGTGTATACTGTAGCCTAATAAGCAACTAATTGTAAATTCTGAAATTTCATTAATTACGAATTACATGACCCGCCGTTGGATTAGATTTAAAAAAGACTAAACCCTCCCCGGGACTGAAATTTTCCTCCAGGTAACCATTCTGTAAATTTCGATCCATCCCTAAGAATGAGACAAATAGATTTAGAACTATGGTCCAGTCATATGTTTGACCTCTATTTAAGTCTTTGGAAGCTTCAATTACATTGTGATAACATACATTCATATTTATTTGTTCAATATTAATCTGTGCCGGTTCAGCAGCTATCAAACAAATGTTTAATTCCCTATTAACCTCTCCCTCTTTCCCATTACTTCCCTCACTCATCTCTCCCCTCTTCCCATCTCTCCCTCTCCTCCCCCCTCCTGTCCAGGCCATGAGGAGTCACGAGGGTAACGAGGCCCAGGTGCTACTTTATCATCCAGCTCCTCCTCAAGCCCAACGACAACCGCAACCACGGCTCAGACTTCGTCAAGGAGAACGCCCCCGAACACTGGCTGCAGAGCGACTGGCACACCAAGCACATGACCTACCACATGGTACCATACTGGCTCCAACTCTGCTAGCATGAAAAGATCAGCGTTGCCAGAAAGACGGTTTGAAAGAATCACTAGGCACACAGTGGCTCAAGGCGATAAGAACGTGAATGTCAACGAGAGGCCGCTATTGTTCAGCCTGCTCCATTCCCTGTTGACGTTTGGTCCTGTTTAAATTTGATATTTACATTGGCTCAACTGTGTTCTTTAACTGAGCAGTGAAAATGGGTTGTCTCTCGTTCTGTTCTGCTGTGGTGACTATTGCTTTGACCACTTACTGTTTTGCTGTTATCAAACATGCTCTTTTAATAAAGCTTAAAGATGATACAGTTACAGCGTTTCACATTTCATGTACTTTGAGGTTCAGGCGGAGCATGTAAATCCGCCCATGCAGCATCAGTCCCACTACCTGCCCATCTACTTCGGTAACGTGTGCCTCCTTATCCTGCTCGTCTTCAACATTGTCATCCACCACTTCCTGGAGCTGCTGCCCGGAGACGCTACTGGACCACCTGGGAGGACTCTACAAGTTTCACGTGGGGGAGGGGGAGGGGGAATGGTTGTGGTCTGTAGCTTTGATTGTGTACACAGCCTGGTATAGCATGTATTTTCCACAGTTCTACACATTTTTCCATGGAGCCGAGAGAAATTTCCTGCAATTCTATGCATTTTCCCATGACTAAAACTGTTATTTTGCTCAAACATAACAAAATATATACTGCTAAAGTCATTGTTTTTGGAATTTGAAAATCTCCCTGACTGTCGGGCCATTCCCGAACTGACTGGAGGTTCAACAAGTTCCCCAACCCGGCCGCCCACGCCCTGCATGTCACCTGTGTAGAGCTGATGGCCCTGGCAGTGCCCGGCAAGGACATTGGCAACGCTCTGCTCAGCGTCGTCCTCAAGAGGTCAGCATGGGGTCAAGGCTCGTAGGTCGAACAGGGACTGCTAACCAGCCATTGAGAGGGGGAGAAGTCTGAGAACGGGCTCTAGACTATATAAAAAACAAATATATTCTGACTGCACTGTCCTCTTGATGCATGTGCTCCCGAGTGGCGCAGTGGTCTAAGACACTGCATCTCAGTGCAAGAGGTGTCACTGCAGTACCTGGTTCGAATCCAGGCTGTGTCACATCCGGCCGTGATTGGGAGTTCCATAGGGCGGTGCACAATTGGCCCAGCGTCGTGGATGCTTATGTTGTGTGTAGATTGGGCTCCCGATGCCATGTGTAGATTGGGCTCCTGATGCCATGTGCCCTCTAACAGCCAACCGCTGTTGTCTTGGGGGAACATAAGTGCCTGGATGAACGCTGTTGTCTTGGGGGAACATAAGTGCCTGGATGAACGCTTGCCTGTAAGATTCCTCTCTACACGTGCACTCGCACACACACGCACGCTTTGTTACAGATCAGGAATGTAGTTCATGGCATACAGCAAACTTGTTTTTCCCCATTCGCATGATCAAGTTTCAACTATCCATGAAAGACAAGGTCCACAAATTGTGGTCTTTTACTGCTCACTGTGAAATTCTGGGCTTTACCCAAATGGCTTTACCCAAATAAACATAACTTTATCCGTCCTCCAGACTCCTGTCTGGAAGCTTCTCTAAAGTCTGAAAAGAAGCGAGCTTAACGTTGTATGTTTTCCTCTCTAGGAGCCTTACTGGGTGGTCCTGCAGGACTGTATTATGAGTGTGCTGGGCAACCCGTGCCTCACATCAGAGACTGAGTGGGTGGGGTACCCCTTCGCACTTCTGGACCGCCTGCCGCCAGTCCTACTCTTAGATGTATTGCAGCTACGTGCTGGCCCTGGCCCACACCATCTGACACCACTCCAGCATCGGACAGCTCTCCCTCATACCCAAGTAAGACCCACCAGTAGCCCCTGATTAGCTGTTTTCCATCCCTCTAGTCCTGGTACCAGCTGCACCCTGATTAGCTGTTTTCCATCCCTCTAGTCCTGGTACCAGCTGCACCCTGATTAGCTGTTTTCCATCCCTCTAGTCTTGGTACCAGCTGTACCCTGATTAGCTGTATTCCACCCCTCTAGTCCTGGTACCAGCTGCACCCTGATTAGCTGTATTCCACCCCTCTAGTCCTGGTATCAGCTGCCCCCTGATTAGCTGTATTCCACCCCTCTAGTCCTGGTACCAGCTGTACTCCAATTAGCTGTATTCCACCCCTCTAGTCCTGGGACCAGCTGCCCCCTGATTAGCTGTATTCCACCCCTCTAGTCCTGGGACCAGCTGCACCCTGATTAGCTGTATTCCACCCCTCTAGTCCTGGTACCAGCTGCACCCTGATTAGCTGTATTCCACCCCTCTAGTCCTGGTATCAGCTGCCCCCTGATTAGCTGTATTCCACCCCTCTAGTCCTGGTATCAGCTGCCCTCTGATTAGCTGTATTCCAACCCTCTAGTCCTGGTACCAGCTGCCCCCTGATTAGCTGTTTTATTTGACCCCCTCTCAATCAGAAAGATTTCTAGCTCCCAGGTGTCTTTTATACAGGTAACGAGCTGAGATTAGGTGCACACTCTTAAAGGGAGTGCTCCTAATCTCAGCTTGTTACCTGTATAAAAGACACCTATCCACAGAAGCAATCAATCAATCAGATTCCAAACTCTCCACCATGGCCAAGACCAAAGAGCTCTCCAAGGATGTCAGGGACAGGATTGTAGACCTACACAAGGCTGGAATGGGCTACAAGACCATCGCCACGCAACTTGGTGAGAAGGTGACAACAGTTGGTGCGATTATTCGCAAATGGAAGAAACACAAAATAACTGTCAATCTCCCTCGGCCTGGGGCTCCATGCAAGATCTCACCTCGTGGAGTTGCAATGATCATGAGAACGGTGAGGAATCAGCCCAGAACTACACGGGAGGATCTTGTCAATGATCTCAAGGCAGCTGGGACCATAGTCACCAAGAAAACAATTGGTAACACACTACGCCGTGAAGGACTGAAATCCTGCAGCGCCCGCAAGGTCCCCCTGCTCAAGAAAGCACATATACATGCCCGTCTGAAGTTTGCCAATGAACATCTGAATGATTCAGAGGACAGCTGGGTGAGTGTTGTGGTCAGATGAGACCAAAATGGAGCTCGTTGGCATCAACTCAACTCGCCGTGTTTGGAGGAGGAGGAATGCTGCCTATGACCCCAAGAACACCATCCCCACCGTCAAACATGGAGGTGGAAACATTATGCTTTGGGGTTGTTTTTCTGCTAAGGGGACAGGACAACTTCACCGCATCAAAGGGACGAACCTCCTTCCCTCAGCCAGGGCATTGAAAATGGGTCGTGGATGGGTATTCCAGCATGACAATGACCCAAAACACACGGCCAAGGCAACAAAGGAGTGGCTCAAGAAGAAGCACATTAAGGTCCTGGAGTGGCCTAGCCAGTCTCCAGACCTTAATCCCATAGAACATCTGTGGAGGGAGCTGAAGGTTCGAGTTGCCAAACGTCAGCCTCGAAACCTTAATGACTTGGAGAACATCTGCAAAGAGGAGTGGGACAAAATCCCTCCTGAGATGTGTGCAAACCTGGTGGCCAACTACAAGAAACGTCTGACCTCTGTGATTGCCAACAAGGGTTTTGCCACCAAGTACTAAGTCATGTTTTGCAGAGGGGTCAAATACTTATTTCCCTCATTAAAATGCAAATCAATTTATAAAATCTTTGACATGCGTTTTTCTGGATTTTTTATTATTCTGTCTCTCACTGTTCAAATAAACCTACCATTAAAATTATAGACTGATCATTTCTTTGTCTCTGGGCAAATGTACAAAATCAGCAGGGGATCAAATACTTTTTTCCCTCACTGTATATCTCTGTTCTCTTAAATTGTACACTCATTACTTCCCACAAATCTAAAAGCATTGGATTGGTGCAGGCATGGGCTAGTGGCAGTTTCCATCATATTCCTTATACCAGTCATTTCCTTTCAAATGAGAGAAGGGAAGTGAACACCTACACATTTTGGGAAGAAAGAGAGATAATTGGGACACCTCTACCCTTCTCTTTCTCTCTCACTCCTCCTCCCTCCACCCCCACAGTCCTGCCTCCTCCCTCAGCCCAGGCTTCTGCCAGCCCAAGCTGCTGACTCCTATCAGCTGGAGTTTAGTTAAACCTCTGTTTGCTCCACTCCTACCTTGTTTTATCTGGACATAGAGGTTAAAGTCCTGCTGCCCCCCAGGCCCAGTTTAGGCTTAGCTCAGCAGGGCCTCTCATCTAGCCTGGGAATATCTCCCCATAACGGTGTGTTCAGGCCTTGCTGGACTCCCTAAAGTGTCAGCAAGTGCCTTTCCTGCTCCGACGGACTGTCATGTGAAATGACAGCAGAGCTATGGCCTGCTGAGATTACATTACTGTGAAGCAGATGGAAATGCCATCAGTGTGGGCCGTGATATGTGGGAGGGCGGAACATGAGACATGGGAGATCTCAGCGGGCGACGCAGCATTCTGACGGCAGAGCCCGGTGATGAGACACCCCTAGTGGCACAGGCAGCCGAGTGTGTACGCCTCACACTGACGCTTCTGAAACACCGAACACACATGGCTCTCGCTCTGGAAAAACTCTGTGTGTACACACACACACACACACACACACACCCCTGAGATCTATCTTGTCATCTGCAAACACACTCTGAAGCTTTTGTTCTGCTGTACATCTGGTTTATTATCCGCTGTCTGTTCATTCAGAAAAGCCTGTAGTTTATCATTCAAATTCAGTGCCTCCATTGTCTTCTCCCAATTGCACACAGCTCTCACAGTGAGAGCCTTAGTCACTTAATATCAGGTCATTGGCTTTACCAAGCCTTTCATGAATTTCTGTAGAGATGTTTTTGTCCTTTTCTCCTCCTTCCCAGTATGTCTTTGAGAGAGCAGTCCATTCTCTCCTCTTCAGTCTCTATCTTTCTTAGACATCTAACATCTCCTCTCTCCTCCCTCCCCAGGTTCTGTCTGAGGTGCTGAAGCCCATAGTAAAGACAGAGTTCCAACTCCTCTATGTGGACCACCTGGTGGGGGCCTTCCTCCAGCGCTTCCAACAGGAGAGGACCCACTGCATGCTAGAGGTACTGACCTATGGCCACTTCTGTCCATATATCCCCCCTCCTTTTCTCCCCCATGTCCCAGTATAACCCGAATACACCATACAATCCCACACAAAAGGCCTGTAAATGAAATTCCCTTCCACACTCCCTCAACCATTAGAGAGAATAGAGCTGATGGTGGGTATGTGGGTGGGTATGTGCACGTGCCGTGTGTGTGCACGTTTGTATTACCTCAACTAACCTGTACCCCCGCACACTGACTCGGTACCCCCTGTATATAGCTTAGTTATTGTTATTTTGTGTTACTTTTACTTTAGCTTATTTGGTAAATATTTTCTTAACTCTTCTTGAACTGCACTGTTGGTTAAGGGCTTGTAGGCATTTCACGGTAAGGTCTACCATCAACCGTATTCGGCGCATGTGACAAATAAAGATTGATTTGATTTGTTCCAAAGCTTTAAAACAGCCAGTCAGTCCAAACACAACCGAGCACAACCAGACTGTTGAACCAGACTGTTGAACCAACCATGAACTGTTACACATCACAGACATACATCTTTATAAACTTTAGCTTTATAGTGCTTTTTTTATAGATCTTGTTGAGGAGTGTATTGGAAAAAGACAAGTGTTTCCTCTGCAATCATTGATCTCCTAGTGTGTACATAAAAGATCAGGGTTGATGTCTGCTTCTCGCTCTGTTATTGCTCTTCCTTTGTAATAACATGAGACGGACCAGCGCCTTGTGACTCCCCACTTAATCATGAAAGAGGTGGTTTATGTTGTATTTTTCACATTAAATAATAATAATAAAAATGTCTTAGTACCCTGTAGTCTGTGTTGGATTGTTGTTTGTCTGATCATCTGTGTTATTCTGTACTGAGCTCTGTTGAAAGGATCTGTAGTCTGTGTTGGATTGTTGTTTGTCTGATCATCTGTGTTATTCTGTACTGAGCTCTGTAGAAAGGATCTGTAGTCTGTGTTGGATTGTTGTTTGTCTGATCATCTGTGTTATTCTGTACTGAGCTCTGTAGAAAGGATCTGTAGTCTGTGTTGGATTGTTGTTTGTCTGATCATCTGTGTTATTCTGTACTGAGCTCTGTAGAAAGGATCTGTAGTCTGTGTTGGATTGTTGTTTGTCTGATCATCTGTGTTATTCTGTACTGAGCTCTGTAGAAAGGATCTGTAGTCTGTCAGCTCAGGACCTCTGCCAGATGTCTGTACAGATGTATGTTCTTAATTTGATCACCCTGTTGCAGGATAACTTTTTACTGTGCTTGAGTAATAAAAAGGCTTCTATAGTTTGTAATTTCACTTCGAAGTTTCAGACTTGATATTTCCTTACGAAAACATGTATCAACCCCTACAAAAATGTCCATTAAATATAATCCACATACTTCACATTTCCTTTTGTTGCAGGATTATTTTCCTGCTGTAGCAAACTGTCTCAAATTAAGATTCTACATCTGTATGTTGATGCACAAACACTAAGGTCAGAACAGGGTCAACAACTCACTGTTCTTTAAACACAAACTGACTGGAGAGGCTTAGTGTGTTAACACTATCTCCACATGATTGGAGTGAGTCAATCCACTCATAGTGAGATGTGCAAAAACATGAGAATGGATTTGAATGAGTATTGATTGACTGGTTCTGAGGATGCTCTAGAACTCCTCAAGCAGAATAAGAAGCTGTCAAGTGGATTTGACTGAATTATCATAATTAACCTTGTCACTTGTGTTCCCTCTCCGGCATCTAGGTCACCAGGCTGCTCATTAGGGCGCACACCTGTCACCAGTGTTACGTGCTTAATGACACTCACCTGGACTCCATCTTGATTACCTGCCCTTTATGTCACTCCCTTTGGTTTCTTCCCCAGTCGTCATTGTTGCTGTTTCATGTCGGTGTGCTGTTTGTTTCTTGTTTTGTTCATTTATTAATTAAATGTATTCACTCCCTGAACTTATTTCCCGACTCTCAGCGTACATCGTTACAAACCTCTTGTGGATTCCCTTGTCTAGTCCTTTGATGGTGTTTCATATAGTATTCTCTTATACATAGAAAAAACGGCAATGTTGCTAGTGTTTTCTTTAGGGGCTGACTGTGCCTGTGTTTATATGATTTACCAAAAGTCAGAAAAGTCCTTTAGATGTGTTATGCATGTGTTCATATCTCCCATAAATTAATGTATAATTTGGGTCAATCATACCTTATCACTGCCTGCCTGCTGCCTTCAGTGCCGGTAGCTTTTTTCAATAATTTTTCAGATATTGACAGTAAATTAGGTGTTGCTGCTAAAGCAGGCTCTTAAGACATTACCAAGTTAGAGATGGGGCTCTGACAAACAGCATGACATCACTAGCAGTCAGTGGGGGGGATGTGTGATTTCATGTCAGCACTGTTGCAAGGCCTGTGCTAACTGGAATGGAAGTCATTTTAGGTGGGTACTATGTACAGTACGAGTGGTAGTTCTTTCAGAAAGAGTATATGAGAGCAACGTTTTGGGAATGAGTCCAGTGTTCATTGAGACGCACAAGGCTACACTCTCCTAAAGGAGCCTTTCACCTTCCAAGGACACTAATGTCACATTGGAATAGGAAATGAACTCAAACGAGGGGAATAGGGTAATCATCTTTTATGTATTTACTTAACCTTAGTAATTCATTTCCATGCCCTAGGATTCTTATAGACACTGATACTGAGTGACAGGCGTTTTGCTGAGTGATGACATCTAACTGGTGCTGTAGGGGTGGGCCAAGGGATGTGAGCGTTACACTGCATTGTGAAATCTCGACCAATCACAGCAGGCACCGCATCACTCCATTTGTTGTTTTATACTGCATAGCGCAAGTGATGCGTGCTTATGGAAACTCACAAGACTTGATTTGCCAATCAAAAGGTTGGGCTTGACCAAAAACATCCGGGGTTGAAGCCCCGGAAGCCCAGGCCTAGTGCGATGTTCTATGGATTATGCGATTCGCATAATCTATAGAAAGAAATAGATTTTATAAAGAGGTTTCAGAAAGCTGTCAACTGCTGCACTGAATGATGTATACAGTATAAGATGGCTGTAATTCTGGTACTGTATGCAATGACACTAATTTAAAGACGCTCTTGATAAAAAACTGGGGCAGTGTATTTTCTATCATGCCTCTAGCACTTGTAGATATAAATTTAGCTGAATATATGGTTTTACATTTTTTCTCTCCCATCTTTCCAGTTGGAAACTGGAGAAATATAGTAGCTTAGACCAGCATCCCCCAACTGACGGACAAATTTGGCTCGCAGGTGCATTTTTTCATTGTTGGACATAACAGACTGTAAAAACACCAGGAAATCAGCTCCAAGTGATTTACATTTTGGAAATCTGTTCCCAAGTATTCCCATGCATAATAGAGAGACACGTGAAATGCATCAAGTGGTTGCTGATGCTGAAGCTCAGTAAAAAAGCAGCAGGCTGTGGAGTCCTGGAGGACAGTGGCAAGGCACTAATGGTATATCAGTGTTCACACTTCATACATTCCTGAACTAACCCTTACAGTATCTATTCTCCCAGTTGCCCTTCCAGATCGTTCACACCACATGACTTTTGATTGCACATATGTCAATCAATATAAAAAGGACCTGAATATTGATGGCTATGTAAAAGGGAGGTGGCAGCGGGCTCCCGTCGATACAAATGATCACTGAGATGCTTAGCCTACGTACCGGGGTATTTGTCGTCTGAGATGTGGAGGGGTTTAAGTTACTCACATCCTCTCAAATGTTTTGTATGCCCCTGGGGATCTATTTGCACAATTATTGTATCATCATATTTATGTCCCTGGGTAACCGCCCAAGAGTTTATTTGGTATTAATGGTTTGTTGTTTGGATTTGATAATATGTAGCTGCTGGGTGACATTAGAGTTATTCTCAGGGAGTATAATAATAAAATAATTTGGGAAAAGATGATATAGAAATACATGGTAAAGGCAACACAGGCCAATCGAATTTCGCTTGCTCACGATAAATCTAATTCATGAGATTAATGTTACATTAGGTTCAGATTTCTACTTTATGGAATTATGTAAAGAAAGTGTCACTAATAAATAAGTACACAAAGTCTTCCAGTAGCAGACCTTACTCTCTCCTACACAACCAGGATGCCCAAACAAATATCGTCCTTTACAGAGAGTCTTGGCTTGGTTACTGTGGAGAGACAGGGCCAAGTCTTCAGCTCCCACCTCACCTCTACTTCCTGTTAATGGTCCCAAGGGCCTGCCATTGGTGGACTGCTGCAGTTGCCATGGTCACAGTGACCAGACAGACCTTTCAGACCAGATCAGAGATCCAATGTGACTCCAGGGAGCCTGAGGGAGAGAGCGAAGGGGAAAAAAAGGAGGAAGAACTGAAGAGAGAGGGAGGGAGTGGGGACAGTCTGGGTAAGGTGCTTTGCTGCTTCCTGTGTCCAGAGTATCAGGCCCTTTCTGTAGGGTCACACAGGTGCTACAATAAGCATGATTGCTTTCAGTAATCCCTGGTTAAAGCCGAGACGGTCAATTAAAACAAGTGATGCTACTTGTACGAGGGCTGAAAGTTTATGTTCTGTGGAAGGGAACAGGCTGAACATAAGATTGTTTTTGTTTTAGAATTTTGAGTTCTTTATTCCAAAATTAAAAACAACCGTTTGTTTTTCTTTAAGTGCATGCTGTGTCTGACATTTTATTGTAGGCTGCACTGTAATGGCTGCTATACCCCCCACCTATTCAGTTGCCGTTAACAGCTACAATGCCAAAACATTTTGTTGTGTTATAAAGTGGGATTAAATTTTTTTTGTCAACAATCTACACAAAATACTCTGTCAAAGTGGAAGAAAAATTCTAACATTTGTAAAAATATAAATAAAACAACAAAAAACAAATGTATATTGATTAGATATGTATTGACTCAGTGGGTTGAATACTGTTAGAATCACCATTGGCAGTGATTACAGCTGTGAGTCTTTCTGGGTAAGTCTCTAAGGAGGACCGAGCGCGCGCCCATTCTCATCGATAGGGCTGGAGTGGAGCAGGTTGAGAGCTTCAAGTTCCTTGGTGTCCACATCACCAACAAACTATCCATGGTCCGAACACACTAAGACAGTCGTGAAGAGGGCACGACAAAGACTATTGCCCCTCAGGAGACTGAAACGATTTGGCATGGGTCCCAGATCCTCAAAAGTTTCTACAGCTGCACCATCGAGAGCATCCTGACTGGTTGCATCACTCCCTGGTATGGCAACTGGTCGGCTTCCTACCGCAAGGCACTACAGACGGTAGTGCGCACGGCCCAGTACATCAATGGGGCCAAGCTTCCTGCCATCCAGGACCTCTATATCAGGCGGCATCAGAGGATGGCCCTAAAAATTGTCAAAAACTCCAGCCACCCTAGTCATAGACTGTTCTCTCTGCTACTGCACGGCAAGCGGTACCAGAGCGCCAAGTCTAGGTCCAAAAGGCTTCTTAACAGCTTCTACCCCCAAGCTATAAGGCTCCTGAACAGCTAATCAAAGGGCTACCCAGATCCCTCTTTTATGCTGCTGCTACTCTCTGTTTATTATCCATGCATAGTCACTTTAATAACTCTACCTACATGTACATATTACCTCAATTACCTCGACTAACTGGTGCCCCCGCACATTGACTCTGTACCGGTACTCCCTGTATTTAGCCTTGCTATATTGCTGTAGTCGATAAAAGACAATACTGTGCAGCCGTATTCATCGACCTGGCCTAGGCTTTCGACTCTGTCAATCACCACATTCTTATCGGCAGACTCAATAGCCTTGGTTTCTCAAATGACTGCTTCGCCTGATTCACAAACTACTTCTCAGACAGAGTTCAGTGTGTCAAATCGGAGGGCCTGTTGTCCGGACCTCTGGCAGTCTCTATGGGGGTGCCACAGGGTTCAATTCTCGGGCCGACTCTTTTCTCTGTATACATCAATGATGTCGCTCTTGCTGCTGGTGATTCTCTGATCCACCTCTATGTAGATGACACCATTCTGTATACTTCTGGCCCTTCCTTGGATACTGTGTTTACTAACCTCAGCCACGCTCAAGGTCCTACCGATGTCATTTACAAAATAGCCTCCAAAACTCTACTCAGCAAATTGGATGCAGTCAATCACAGTGCCATCCGTTTTGTCACCAAAGCCCCATATACTACCCACCACTGCGACCTGTATGCTCTGAACACTTTCTGAAGGCACTGTACATCATTATTACATTATTTCCCTTGCAATTGTATTTTATCAAGTATGTTTATATTGACTGCATCTGAAAATGCAATGCATTCTCAGTCCTTGTTATTCTCCCAGCAGGGTACAACAAGCTTTCTCCAAATGCCATGCTCACTCGTCTGAGAATTTGTCACGTCCTGACCAGTATAGAGGATTATTTGTATTATTTGGTCAGGGCGTGGCAGAGGTATGTTTGTTTTGTATGGTGTTTTTTTTTGTGTATAGCTTAGAGGGGTGTGTTATTTAAGTGTTCCGGGGTTTTGTGGTGTATGTTAGCACTGCTTTTGTTTAGCCTGCTACACTGTTCCTGTCGTGAGTTTTGTTTATTGTTTTTCCCTCGTGGTCACATTTAAAATAAATGATGATGAGCACGCAATCCGCTGCATATTGGTCCACTTTGTCCGACAGCGATTTCAACATATCTTCTGACGAAGAGGTTTGTGACAGAATTAACAATACGGTGTGCCAGGAAACAGGAAACCTGCTCAGAAGGCTGATGGGGCATCCATGACTGTCTAATCTGGCCTGACCCTGCCCTTGCCTTTCGCCAGCCTGCACCAGACTCTCAGCCTTAGCCTCAGCCTTTCCCCAGCTTCTCAGACACTCAGCACCTGCCCCCAGGCCATTGGCCCCAGCCTCTTGGGCTTCTCAGCCCTCCAGTTTCTCAGATGCTCAGCCTCAGGACCCCAGCCCGATCTCCTCCATCTGCTGCCTTGCGTTCTGCCCCTGGGACTCCTGATGAATGGTAATCAGGCCAGAGCTGTCATTAAAGACTGGAGAGACAGCCAGCCCTGCTCTGGATGACAGGATGGCCATTAATTACATGCCACAGTCACAAATGGCACAAATCAATGAGCTGCAAATGTGAGACGGACGCCAGCAAATATGCATAAAATGTTTTCCCAGAGTGCGTCACCAGACATCGACGTTTCATGGCTATAGCTTTTTTCTGCTGTGTTCAATCAATGCAATTTCCATATTATTCATGTTTTCTTTCCGGCCATACCACTCTCAATGCATGTAACAGGTGCATGCATGTAACAAGTTGACAATGAGTTGAGTTGATATACACTGAGCATACAAAACATTAACATGACAGACTGACCAGGTGAATCCAGGTGAACGCTATTATCCCTTATTGATGTCACTTGTTAAATCTACTTCAAATTAGAGTAGATGAAGGGGAGGAAACAGGTTAAAGAAGGGTTTTTAAGCCTTGAGACAACTGAGACATGGATTGTGTATGTGTGCCATTCAGAGGGTGAATGGGAAAGACAAAAAATATAAGTGCCTTTGAACGGGGTATGGTAGTAGGTGCCAGGCGCACCAGTTTGTGTCAAGAACTGCAACACTGCTGGGTTTTTCAGTTTCCTGTGTGTATCAACAATGGTCTCCCACTCAAAGGACATCCAGGCAACTTGACACAACTGTGGGAAGCATTGGTGTCAACATGGGCCAGTATCCCTGTGGAAGGCGTTCGACACCTTGTAGAGTACATGCCCCAACGGATTGAGGCTGTTCTGAGGGCAAAAGGTGTTCCTAATGTTTATTATACTCAGAGTAGATAATTGATTTGCAGTCACTATTTGAAAAAGGAAATTGTTAAGCCTCTGCAAGAGAGAGGCACAGTTGTCATTTCCTAAACTGATGCTTTATCATCTCCCTGGCTGATGAGACAGACATATGATATGAACCATTGAAGTCTTTGACAGACTCCTATTTGTGTGAGATTAATAGTGTCTGTCAGGGATATCATAAGATGATTCTCCCTGAGGCTACAGTGTGTCTGAATGATTCAGGAGTGCCTGTTGCTTGTCATTGCATATTTGCAGAATGCTGTTCTGTGTTACCTGGCAACATAAATGTAGATGGCAGCCTGAAAAGCCAGGGTCTGTTTCTGTCAGAAAAGTCATGCCCTCACAATTCAACATGAACTATTTCCATTTTAGGATCATGTAAGTTCATATTCTGAATCATATGGTTGAACACATGTTTATGCTCTTAAAAGTAACCTTTATACTGTTGCAAATCTCTCTGAGAAAAGAGAGCTGCAGTAGATTTGTATTCTGTCTGAAAAGCTTTAGCCATAATGACTGCGCCAAAGACTTTTATAACTAAACCAAGATAGACCACACACTGTCGTTTCCAATGGGAACAAATAAGTCATAGTGGGCAGAACAAGCAAGGAGGTGGGCAGAGCCAAGCACGAGCTAACGAGATCCTATTGGCCTGTTCTAGCATGCATCTGCATATTTCCGTTAGGGAACGCCTACTCTGTGAAGTGCGTGTGTGCAATATCTCAATTCGCCTTTGCACTCCTAAACAATGCAATTTTTAAAAACTTTAGCAAAGGGTAAAGTCTACAAAACATAGTCCACTCTGTTCATAACAGATTGTAGTTTTGGGAATGGAGGAGATGGCTGCCTTTTTATGGGCTCTTAACCAATTGTGCTATTTTGGGTATTTTTTCACGTTGTTAACAACTTATTTTGTACATAATGTTTCTGCCACGGTCTGTTATGACTGAAAAGAGCTTCTGGATATTACAACAGTGATTACTCACCTCGAACTGGACAAAGATTTTTTCTTTAACGAGTCGGACGCAAAAGATTTACTGCTGATACCGGACCAGGCCCAAATCCCTGTCATTCGCATGAAGAGACGCCGATTTAGGAGACGCAGGTCCAAGTGCCTTGTGAGAATTCGGCGGCGAGTGGGTAACCCACCTCTATCATCCATCCTTTTGGCCAACGTGCAATCATTGGAGAATAAACTAGATGAGCTTCGTTCGAGACTATCCTACCAACTGGACATTAAAAACTGTAATATCTTGTGTTTCACCGAGTCGTGGCTGAACGATGACATGGATAATATACAGTTGGCTGGATTTTCCGTGCATCGGCAAAACAGAATTGCTGCCTCTGATAAGTGGTGGTCTGTGTCTATTTGTCAATAATAGCTGGTGTGTGAAATCTAATATTAAGGAAGTCTCAAGGTTTTGCTCGCCTAAGGTAGAGTTTCTCACAATAAGCTGTAGACCACACTATTTACCGAGAGAGTTTTAATCTATATTTTTCATAGCTGTCTATTTACCACCACAAATCGATGCTGGCACTAAGACCGCACTCAGCGAGCTGTGTAAGGCCATAAGCAAACAAAAAAATGCCCATCCAGAGGTGGCGCTCCTAATGGCCAGGGACTTTAATGAAGGCAAACTGGAATCCCTTTTACCTCATTTCTACCAGCATGTCACATGTGCAACCAGAGGGAAAAAACTCTTATGCCACCTTTACTCCACACACAGAAACGCGTACATAGCTCTCCCTTGCCCTCCATTTGGCAAATCTGATCATAATTCTATCCTCCTGATTCCTACAAGCAAAAACTAAAGCAGGATGTACCATTGACTCGCTCAATACGGAAGTGGTCAGATAACGCAGATGCTAAACTACAAGACTGTTTTGCTAGCACAGATTGGAATATGTTCCGGGATTCATCCGATGGCATTGAGGAGTATACTACATCAGTCACTGGCTTCATGAATAACTACATCGATGATGTCGTCCCCACAGTGACCGTATGTACATACCCCAACCAGAAGCCTTGGATTACAGGCAACATCCGCACCAAGCTAAAGCGTAGAGCTGCCGCTTTCAGGGAGTGGGAATTCTAGGCGCTTATAAGAAATCCTGTTATGCCCTCCGACGAACCATCAAACATGCAAAGTGTCAATACAGGACTAAGATTGAACCCTACTACATCGGCTCCGACACTCGTCGGATATGGCAGGGATTGCAAACTATTACGAACAACAAAGGGAAACCCAGCTGCCTAGTGAGCCTACCAGATTAGCTCAATTACTTTTATGTGCTCTTTGAGGCAAGCAAAACTGAAGCATGCATGAGAGCACAAGCCGTTCCGGACGACTTTGATCACACTCTCCATAGCCAAAGAGAGTAAGACCTTTAAACAGGTTAACATTCACAAGGCCACAGGAATTCTGGAATTCTGATAGACTTTGGTTATTAATGTAAAGATATAATTTAATCTTATTATTATATGTAGTAGAAAACGATGGGTAAGAAGAAGCCTACATAACCAACCCATAAAGTAAAATGTAACATCTATATGGCCAGCTATGTAAACATTAACATTGATTTATCCTGCAATAGATGGTGTTCAATTGGTAACAAACATTTTTGTCTTCTAATGCCTTTTTAGGGGAAATAAATCTAAAAGTAACTGAATGTATTCAGATTATGTTACTGAGTTTGGGTAGTCCAAAAGTTACGTTACTGATTATAATTTTGGACAGGTAACTAGTAACTGTAACGGATTACATTTAGAACGTAACCTACCCAACCCTGCCAGCCACCGAAGGTAGATAAAAAAAATCTTCCAGCCGCTCTG
Source organism: Salmo trutta (assembly GCF_901001165.1). NCBI lineage: Eukaryota > Metazoa > Chordata > Actinopteri > Salmoniformes > Salmonidae > Salmo > Salmo trutta. The sequence goes on from NC_042991.1 coordinate 22,093,822, forward strand.
ATTTTTTACAAACCCAAATATTTTTTTCCTGCTAAAATTACAGCAACAAACACCAACAAAACGTATGAGCATGCTTTGGAATGTTCCTAAAACAATACATGTATTGCTAGTAAGAAGTAATGTGGTATATTATTTAATACAATTTTTGGTGACCTGAGTCTTATAACCAAAACATTTCACCTGCCTCTTAGAAGCGTTGACTTCTCTTCCCTAGCAGTTGAAACTAAAACATAACAAAACAACCTAGCTTGTGAACAAAACAATGTAAGTATCCAAGAAACACAAGGACAAAGTCTCACTTCATTAGACTTTCATTTCAAGTAAATTGGATCAACTTTTATGCCAGTGTGCAGCGCTTCTAAAATGAATCTTTCACTCAGCTCTTGAAGTGCACACAGCCTCAGCCAGGCAGTGTTGCAGTACGAGGTGAAATAGGCTATATAGGATTCATCTTTTTTTCAGCGATTAATTTACCAGCTATGAAACAAAATGGCAGAATTTATTTGACTATTAATGTGATCATACTTGACAATTTTTTATTCACAAATACGAGTGAAATGCTCGCACTGTGTAGCCCTGACCATCCGCAAACGTGGCTGATGAAATAGACATTTTACCTGCCAATGCCAAAATCTACCCGCATTTGGCAGGTGTTCATTTTAGGCCCTGGTCTCTGGCCTCTAGTGAACTCCCGTCATTTGCAGCTGAATGGAAAACTGCACATTTCCCCCTCCATCTTTAGTGCTCTATTTTTCACCGCCAGCCAGGGTTGCCATGGTAACAGGGAGGATCGGTGTCTACCTGGTGTTTGTCAGTCTGTCTGTCTGTCATTGCCCCTCATGGCTGGCGTGTAATCTGCCTGCACCGTGGGCCTTGTTAAACCACCTTATTCGCTATTCATTACTTCTGCTACAAGCACTCACATCAGCCTCCAGAGGACGAGATGGAGGCAGACCAGACCCCGCTGGCTGGCTGCAGGCTTGTTCAGTCCAGCGACAAGGGCCTCCCTCCCTCACTCCCCAAAGAGCAGCCTTGGCCTGGAGATGTGGGCTGCTGTCCAGAGATAGTGTACAGGAGTGTGTATTTGTCTACGCTTGAGTGCTTGTGTGTGTGTCTGAGAGAGAAAGAAAGATAGGAAGGGAGGGAGGGAGAGAGATAATGCAGTGTTTCATGAACAATTGTAGAGTTTAATCCACAGTGATGACAGTGTGATGTGGACAAGAGACAGAAACAAAGCCAGAGCAAACCAAGTTCAGAGGAGCCTTCAGGACGGTCACACCAGAGTCATGCAGTCACAGTTGACAAGCTAACATGGTTAAGGCTACTTGAGCACAAAGCAGTGTTACAGGGATTCAGACATTCAATTTATAGATCTTTATTGTCCCAGAGGGACAATTCTTGACATTGCTTCCTATTGTTTCTAGCTAGCAGATGCAGTTATATACCAGGCAGGCACGCTATAGTATAATGACATGGGTCTGTAGACTGAATACCATTATGATTACACGATAGATCTGTTAACTTCTCCAATACTCCTCCAATTGGTACACAGTGTGGCATCCATTATTGCTACCGGGGGCATAGTCATTTTTTCACAATTGAATAGGCATCAGGTAATTATGCAGGCCAGCCCTCAGGCAGTTCTGGAGTGTTTATAGGGGAATTATAATCAGAATGAGAAGAGTTTTGGGAGAGCGTTCAAGATGACAAGCACTCGTTCTGGTAATCACACTTGATAAAAAGTGCCCAGTCTACCCATACACAACTGCCCTAATCAAGACAGAGGCATCGAAAGCAATGCCTTCTGAAGGGCACCTGCACCTCTCGTGGACAGAACAGCCACCTGAAATACACTACATGGACAAAAGTATGTGGACACCTGCTCGTCGAACATCATTAATATGGAGTTGGTCCCCCTTTGCTGATATAACAGCCTTCACTCTTATGGGAAGACTTTCCACTAGATGTTGTTACATTGCTGCGGGGATTTGCTTCCATTCAGCCACAACAGCATTAGTGAGGTCGGGGCACTGATGATGGGCAATTAGGCCTGTCTCGCAGTTGGCGTTCCAATTCATCCCAAAAGTGTTCAATGGGGTTGAGGTCAGGGCTCTGTGCAGGCCAGTGAAGTTCTTCCACACTTATCTTGACAAACCATTTTTGTACGGACCTCACTTTGTGCACGGGGGCAATGTCATGCAGAAACAGGAAAGGGCCTTCCCCAAACTGTTGCCACAAAGTTGGAATGACAGAATCGTCTAGAATGTCCTTGTATGCTGTAGCGTTAAGATTTCTCTTCACTGGAACTAAGGGGCCTAACCCGAACCATGAAAAACAGCCACTGACCATTTTTCCTCCTCCACCAAACTTTACAGTTGGCACTATGCATTCGAGTAGGTAGCGTTCTCCTGGCATCCGCCAAACCCAGATTCATCCGTCGGATTGCCAGATGGTGAAGCGTGATACATTTACTCCAGAGAACGCGTTTCCACTGCTCCAGAGTCCAATGGCGGCGAGCTTTACACCACTCCAGCCGACACTTGGCATTATGATCTTAGGCTTGTATGCGGCTGCTCAGCCATGGAAACCATTTCATTAAGCTCTCGACGAACAGTTCTTGTGCTGATGTTGCTTCCAGAGGCAGTTTGGAACTCAGTAGTGAGGGTTGCAACCGAGGACAGACGATTTTTACACGCTATGCGCTTCAGCAGTCGGCGATCCCTTTCTGTGCACTTGTGTGGCCTACCACTTCTACTTTACAATAACAGCACTTACAGATAACCAGGGTAGCTCTGGCAGTGCAGAAATTTGACAAACTAACTTGTTGGAAAGGTGGCATCCTATGACGGTGCCACGTTGAAAGTCACTGAGCTCTTCAGTACAGGCCATTCTACTGCCAATGTTTGTCTATGGAGATTGGTTGTCTGCTCGATTTTATACACCTGTCAGCAATGGGTGTGGCTGAAATAGCAGAATCCACTCATTTGAAGTGGTGTCCACATACTTTTGGCCATGTAGTGTAGGTGAATCTGGAATCCACATGCTTGGTTCCAAGTACAGCTCAAGGTTGCTTTATTGTTGGATAAAAGCGATTATTTTCCAGAGAAATATAAATACATGCGCTGGTATATGTCTCTGTGCTTTTCTGTTCATTGCACTCCCTCACACTGCAGACTGGCTTTAGGCATTGCCTCAGGGGGGAAACTGAAGACTTGGCCCGATCTCCCACAGTAACCAAGCCAAGACATTCTCTGCAGATGAAGATGAGGGAGAAAGTAAACTACTGGGAGGCTTCATATAATTATTTATTCGATAAATCTAACCATCTTCATATCAATAAAGTCTGAAGATAAAATCTATTTTCATTAGCTTGATTAATCATGAACAAACTGTAAACTATTTTATTTGTAAACCTATGTGTCATCATGATGGTTTTGTGTATCCTCACAGCTTTAAGGTTTCATGTCTGAACTCTAATTTGAGAGGTAATATTACGTGGAGGCGCAATCGCACAGGAACAGTACTGACTCGAATTAGGGTGCCCTGAGCTAGTGAATAGATATCGCCCCCATACCTACACACAGTAAGATACCACACCATGATCATGTGCAGCACACTGTGCCTTCTACATATCTGGTTGCCTGTGTTGTGTTCCCCTGTTGGAGTGATGCTGTGCTGTGGAGATTAGTTATGCAGTAGGATGATAAAATACACATCTTCAAGCGGTTTGACGAGGCACACAAGATGAGTGCATGTATTAGTGAGCTTGTGGTGTGTCAGAGCAACACAGTGGAGGGCGGCAGCAGCTAGAGCCGTGTGGGCCTCACATGCTCTCCTCAACAACAATGTTATTCTAATCAATGCTATTCCCTCACATATCTCCCTTCATTATAATGTGGAAAGCTGGACGGCCACTTCTCCACTAGCTGTGTAATAGGGAGTGATAAAGATCTATCACAACTCTGACTAGGGGTCTCTATCGGGGCTGGAGCTTTAGATCTCTCCCCAGAAGGGAGCCTGGGAGGATGGAGGGGAGCCCGGGGAGGATGGAGGGACATGTTCCACAGGAAGTCATCACAGCCTCCCCCTTCATTAGCAGACAGAGAAATAAATGGATGGAGAGAGAGAGCTAGAGCAAGACAGAGAAAGAGAGAACGAAAGGAGGAAGACATTCTATAGTCAATCGGTGTGTCTCTCCAAAATTGTACTGCAGCTGCACTTTATGATATCTGTGGATGCACAACCCTGAGAAGATATAGCAACACCGAACCCTCCCGCTCCGTTTCCCGCTCACTCTTATCTCTTCCCAGGCCAGTAATGAGACTGGGAAGCCAAGATTTAAAGGAGGGGTAGAGGGGCAACAGCCATCCGACATGAAAACATACTAAGCAGGCTTTACAGTTAATACTGTAATACTGTAGTATACAGTAGTATTTACAGTTAACTATAGCATAAATACTGTAGTAAAAGAAAACTATAGTATATACTATATTTTTTTGCGGATTGTAGTATACTGTAGTATTTACTGTAATGTTTTTGCAAACTGTAATATACTGTTGTGTTCAGTGTTTTTGTTTTATTATCTTTGACAAAAAAGTGGAGGCTTTCTCCTTGAGGAAACCTACTGGAGAAATACTAAAATAGCATAGGTAGTTAGGTAGGACTGGGGTTTGAATGGATAGCTCAGAGCTTCTGCTCTTTTATATAACCTGTATTGAACACAATTTATACTTGGCATGTAGGTTTCTCAGTCATGGGTGGCACAAATTGGGATATGGGGAAGGGGAATGGGCAGGGTATATGCTAATTAAATACTGTAGTATTTACTTTAGTTAAAAAAGTGTAGTGTTTTTGCAGACATTACTGTAGTATTTACTACAGAGTTTGTGGTTAATACTGTAGTATTTACTATATTATTCTACAATTTACTACAGAATTCTATAGAACAGTAAGTCATGTGGGCTGCCCTGTGATCTCAGCTAGCCTAGTGGCTTCTGTGGAAGGGATATTGCGTCAACAGAGGAGTTGACCATATGTGATAAACTGTACGGCTGTTTTAGACTAGTGCGTAGTAATGGAACAATGTGATAGTGTGATACAGTATACTTGTTGCGATAGCTTTGTTTATTACAGGTAGTTTAAGTAGCTAGATCTGTTCACTCACTCAGGAATAACATCTTCATCCACTGATGGTTTCTACCCTTTCAGTCTGTCTGACCTTGCTATAAAAGGGACTTGAAAATATTTGCTTTCATGGTCAGGGATAATAGTGGGCTGAAATCTAAAAGAAATAGCATTATAACTATGGGGGCTTCTCGCTGTCTATCATCCTCTCTCTCCTTCCCTAAGGCAGGGATGATGAAAGTAATGTTGAACCATTAGTGGCCTTCATACCCACTGACCATTGTAAGGCTAAGATGATTTACTGGAATAAATGGCTTTGTAAGCACAGACGCAGCGACTTAAGTGATGGATTAAATCAAGACTTTGACCAGACCCACTCTATCTCAGCACTCGTCAAAGAAATGTGAACATGTATTTCGACCATCACAAAGAGTGCTTTAGCAGTGCTGTGATGCATTGACCTACTCTACTTGTAGTAGTAGATTTGTGATTCATTTCTCAGTGATGGAGGCAGGGGAAATGATGAAGTACTCCTCAATGTCAGGGATCCACGTACCTGGCTACCTGTAGTAGACGCATTTATCAAAACAAGCACACTGTATCAGGCTATCAGATCGTTCCATCACTACGCAGTAGTCTACAACAGCAGTACAGTTTATCACCTAAGAAAGATCAGCTCTCTTGACGCAATTTCACTGCCGCAGGAGCCGCTAGGCTAGCTGAGATCACAGGGATATGACAGTCTGCTGTAGCAGGGCTGCTGAATCTATCTCCTCTCTATCCCTACTGCCTCTATCCCAACTTTAAATCTGGGCTTCTCAGTCTCATTACTGGGGTGGGTAGAGATAAGCGGGAGTGGGAAACGGAGCGGGAGGGTTTGGTGTTCCTCTATCTTCTCAGGTTCGTCAGGCTGTGAAGGCAGCGGCTGGTTACACAAGTCTAATACCCCTTTCGGAGTAGAGGTAATAACATTAGGGGGAAAAAGGCCTTTTCTTTTCTCTCTCGTCCACCACTACAGTCCAACGACGTGGTACACCACGGGTCAGAATGGATGGGTGGAGTGCTTAAGTGTCCCCAGAGGGGTGAGAGATGAGGGTTTCATTGTGTAATTCTGGAGTTCCCATGAAAGAGAGCTTTGTGAAGAGAGATGGAGAGGGTGTATTGCTGTGTCTGCAAGAATAATGTAGAATAAAGCAGACTTCCTCAACTGTTGAAGGGTTCGAATTCTCACACATTAATGTAATTTTTTGTTGTTGATAATTTCACTACTATCAAGGCCATAATACATAAAGCTTACTTCTGTCATCATGAAGTGAGGCTAGTCAAGGATCATATCACCGCCACCTTACCGGCCACCCTAGACCCACTTCAGTTTGCATACCGCCCCAACAGGTCCACAGATGACGCAATCGCCATCACATTGCACTCTGCCCTATCCCATCTGGAAAAAAATAATACCTATGTAAGAATGCTGTTCATTGACAACAGCTCAGCATTCAACACCATTAGTACCCTCCATCATCAAGCTGGAGGCCCTGGGTCTCAACCCCGCCCTGTGCAACTGGGTCCTGGACTTTCTGACAGGCCGCCCCCAGGTGGTGAAGGTAGGAAACAACATCTCCACTTCGCTGACCCTAAACAATGGGGCCCCACAAGGGTGTGTGCTCAGCCCTCTCCTGTACTTCCTGTTCACCAACGACTGCGTGGCCACGCACGCCTTCAACTCAATCATAAAGTTTGCAGACAAAACAACAGCAGTGGGCCTGATCACCAACAACGACGAGACAGCCTACAGGGAGGAGGTGAGGGCCCTGGGAGTGTGGTGTCAGGAAAATAATCTCTCACTCAACGTCAACAAAACAAAGAAGATGATCGTGGACTTCAGGAAACAGCAGAGGGAGCACCCCCCTATCCACATTGAAGGGACAGCAGTGGAAAAGGTGGAAAGTTTTAAGTTCCTGGGCGTACACGTCACAGACAAACTGAAATGGTCCACTCACACAGACAGTGTGGTGAAGAACAGCGCCTCTTCAACCTCAGGAGGCTGAAGAAATGTGGCTTGTCACCCAAAACCCTGACAAACTTTTACAGATGCACAATCTAGAGCATCCTGTCGGGTTGTATCACAGCCTGGTATGGCAACTGCACCACCCTCAACCACAAGGCTCTCCAGAGGGTGGTGCAATCTGCACAATGCATCAGCCGGGGCAAACTACCTGCCCTCCATGACACCCATAGCACCCAATGTCAGAGGAAGGACAAAAAGATCATCAAGGACCACCCGAGCCACTCCCTGTTCACACTGCTATCATCCAGAAGGCGAGGTCAGTACAGGTGCATCAAAGCTAGGACTGAGATAGAAGCTGTTTTACAATCTCAAAGCCATCAGACTGCTAAACAGCAATCACTAACGAAGAGGCTGCTGCCTACATTGAGACCCAATCACTGGACACTTTAATACATGGATCACTAGTCACTTTAAACAATGCCACTTTAATAATGTTTACATATCTTACATTACTCATATCACATGTATATACTGCATTTTATACCATATACTGCACCCTGCCTATGCCGCTCGGCCATCGCTCATCCATATTCTTATATGTACATACTCTCATTCACCCCTTTAGATTTGTGTGTATTAGGTAGTTGTTGGGGAATTGTTAGATTACTTGTTAGATATTACTGCACTGTCAACTAGAAGCACAAGCATTTCGCTACACTCGCATTAACATCTGCTAACCATGTGTATGTGACCAATAACATTTTATTTGAGCTATTTCATTGATCTATGCACTTCAACACGCCATGTTTTCAGCCTTTATTCTACCTGCTGTGTGCACTGCAGCCAGCAGCTCACTGACATTAATCCCTCTCTCTGTGGTCAGAAAAGCATCAACAAAAGGACAGACATCAATGTTAGGAATGTGGGAAATTAAAATAAAAGCAGAAAACTTGCTGTTCAATTTCCAAGGTTTGGATGGTGGTGAAAGGAAAAAGCACTCTGTGTGTGCAGTCTGTCGTGTCCTGCTGTGTGCCTGTTTCTCCAGTCCTAAGGTTTCTGCTGGAACAGGGAAAATACACTAATGAACACATGCTAACCCAGGATGACCAGCTTTTATCTTTTCTGATGAAAGAGGAAAAAGTTTAAAGAACATATGGATCGTAAATGCAAAAGTTGTATTTGGTGCATCGGCAAAATCATTAGTAGCAATAGGAAATTGATGAAGCGAGAAAAATACCAGCTCTCCCCTCATTTAACACAAATCAAACAGCCTCATGCAGGTTAATTATTCACTGACAGGATTTATGTTATGTTCTGTTCCTGAGAAAATCATCTCCGCACAATCAATTTATAGATCTTTGTCTTTGTTGTGAAAACAGCAGTAATTAAACTCTCAATGAAACTGTTGGGAAGTGGAAATACCTTCATTATCTATGGGGGAGGGGGTTGGATGCTCAGTGCTACTATGTCTTCCTTGTCCATGCCATGAAAAGAAAAATGCTAAATTATTGTTTGTGCCTCTAATGAGGGGTGATTATTCTGGATCTATTTCTATCTGTTACCCATCACTGTAAAACCAAAAGCTCTAATCTATCTCTTTCTGCTTTAGTTCCATTAGTTCAGAATAGATCTGACATCTTTTCTTTTCTGAATGAGAGATTTAATTATTAAAACAATGAACAAAAACAGGAAAGTTCTGGTTATGAATACGTAATGAATGGAATACAAACATGGAGCATAAGAGACAAATGTTAAAATATGCCCCAGAAAGCATAAATATTCACAAGGCACTACCTTACCTAACAACATGCAAACACAAGCAGTTGAACGAGGTGGAAATCACAGACCTGCCAATGAAAACAGTAAAATATGAAATATGTTTTCTCCTAGTGGAGTGAGCCTGCATGCTGTCATTGTCTAGGAATACATGCCAGGATTTATCATGAACAGTTACAATCATGCAAGGTGTTTGGGGTGACAAAGCCACAACCATAGAGATACATACAGTGGGCCAGAAATTATTGACACCCTTGATAAAGATAAGCAATAATTCACATACTGAGCTATATTGTATACTCTAGAAAAATTGGGAAATTATATATTATATATTTGTTTAACAAGTAATACTTTTTTTTCTCAAAAAGTTAGGGGGTCAAAATTATTGAAACCTCTAAAGATGACTTTATTAAAAACAATCAAAAATGTAGTATTTGGTCCCATATTCCTAGCACGCAATGACTGACTACATCAAGCTTGTGACTCTACAAACTTGTTGGATGCATTTGCAGTTTGTTTTGGTTGTGTTTCAGATTACTTCTCAATCATTATTCACAATTCATTCAGGACTATCAGAAATTCCAGAGTCGTATAACTAGAGATATAATAGTGTTGAGGATGGAGGTGATTGTCCAAGCATTAAAACAAATTGTTTTTATTTTGGACATATGATTGACAGTTCACATGGCTCACAGGGTTAGATGCACATGGTCTCTTCTACATAGGGCAGCCAGCTAGTTAGTGCATCATAAAACACAATCTTAGAGAAAAGGTAGAGAGTACAGAGCAAATGTCTGCTATATGATTTATATGACCCTAGTATCGACAGTGGAATTCAGCCACCAGATAACAATGAAATACTCAATTCTGACTTCACTCAAACATGGATTACAAATATACTGAAATAAATTGTTCTGGGACTGATATCATAACATGACACATTTAATTTGTTATGATTGACAGCCAGTGGGGTCATTCTTGAAATGCAGCGTCATTTGGGCATGGCATAGAAAACATTTAATGTATTTAGGTACATCTTCCCATTCTAAATCAACTAATATGACAGCTTAAAGTGGGACTGACAGCATTTTAGCAACATATTATTAAAATCTGTTCATATACACCCCTAGGAAGAATATGACACTTTTTAAAACATTTGACACTTAGATATGGTCATTTTCACCTTTTCATAAATTCTTAGAATGTTTGTTACGTACTGAATACTAAAAGCATTTGTGAAAATTATATAGCAATAGAGTGTGAAAGCGTCTGTGCTTTTGGAAAATTAATAGACACTGCAGTAAATAAAACCATCTGTCTCGTCCAGGACCAGTTTACGCAGACCAATGCACCATAGCCAATCAGAGCTATATGCAAACAAGCCATTTGCACATAGGCCTGCCATCATTCACTTTGAACCGGACTGTGCGTTTACAGGCAGTTGCCACAATGCGACTTTAGATCATTAGAACACATTCACCAAAAAAATACACCTGAATGGATTTCTGCAAATATGTCAATACCACTTGGGAGTCCTCTTACATTTGGGAACTTTAAAGTTCAATTGATCAAACAACCATGAAAATGTAGGCTCTTTCCCTCAGTTATGCACATCAACAAAAACAAGATCAACAACTAAGGCTAACCAGAGAGACATCTTATGAAGGAACATTAGATAAACCCTCTCAAACCTTTTCAGCTAGTTGGTTGCCAAAATTGCACCGATAAACGATGGGGAATTGTAGCCTACTCGTCCTTCTGCAGCTTGTCCCAACCAAGCACCCAAATCTAACTGGCTAAAGTTGGCAAGCTTGCTAGCTAGCTACTTCCAGACACAAATGCAGAGCTGGTTAGGCTGTTTACATATTATCTAGAGCATTCCTGACTAACTATTACTTTTTTTGCCTACGTTTACTGACACCGGTCATATTCAGTGGATGTTGAGCGTTTGTAAATTCATCAGTTATTCTGTGCTTTGGCACACTCAGATGAGAGCGCTCTGAAATCTGAATAGATAGCCAAAGTCAATTCCTCCTTCGGCCGCCTTTCCTTCCAGTTCTCTGCTGCCAATGACTGGAACGAACTGCAAAAAAAATCACTGAAGCTGGAGACTCATATCTCCCTCACTAGCTTTAAGCACCAGCTGTCAGAGCAGCTCACAGATCACTGCACCTGTACATAGCTCATTTGTAAATAGCCCATCCAACCACCTCATCCTCATACTGTTATTTACTTTGCTCCACCCCAGTATCTCTACGTGCACACTCATCTTCTGCACATCTATCACTCGTGTTTAATTGCTATATTTGTAATTATTTCACCACTATGGCCTATTTATTGCCTTACCTCCCTTATCCTACCTCATTTGCACACATTGCATATAGACTTTTTCTATTGTATTATTGACTATGTTTGTTTATTCCATGTGTAACTCTGTGCTGATGTTTGTGTCGTACTGCTTTGCTTTATCTTGGCCAGGTCGCAGTTGTAAATGAGAACTTGTTCTCAACTAGCCTACCTGGTTAAATAAAGGGGGGGGGGAAGAAAAAAAAGTGAATTTGAGCATGCAAGAGATACTATATGCTAATTGGGTAACAGTCATTTAAGTTCTTACTAGCTAACCAAATGACACCTGCATCTCTAGCTGTGTATAACCAAGGAAAATTGATGAGGGGGAAAAGTCATTCTCCCACTCCTTCAATGACATGACATCCTCCTAGCAGCTAATGTTAGGCTGCACTTTTTTTTATAGCTTGCTACATAAATAGATACGCTAGCCTATTAGCCATGCAATGACTGACTTGTGATCATTGCCTTTGCTAGTTTGATTGTATTGTCATTCCCAGCCTTAGTTACATTCGTCCGTTTTTGTCCCAAATTGTCACGTCCTGATCTGTTTCACCTGTCTTTGTGCTTGTCTCCACCCCCCTCCAGGTGTTGCCCCATTATCCTCTGTGTATTTATACCGGTGTTCTCTGTCTGTTGCCAGTTTGTTTTGTTCATCAAACCTACCAGTGGTTTCCCCCTTGCGCCTGTCTTGTCTATAGTTCCTGTTTCTAGTTTTCCCGGTTTTGACCTTTCTGCCTGCCGTCCTGTACCTTTGCCTGCCCGTGTTCGATTTAATAAACTTATGTTACTTTGACACTGTCTGCACCTGGGTCTTACCTTTAAACGTGATACAAAATATTGAGCCATTTAAACTGAAACAGTGCATCCTGAATGTATTCAGCAAACAATGTACCAGGACAGCTGTGATTGACAACCTGATAGCAATATTTTTTTGGACTACCAAGAAATGTAGTGGTGAATTATATTAATCATGCGTTGAACTGAATCAATCTATTCTGCCAACAATGCCTTAGTGTACATCATGGAATGTTGAGGCAAACGAGACCTATTTTTAAAACCTCTTATGAAGTTGGTTTTGTAGCATAAACTGGGAATTTGATATTTTTGACTGATGTGATTGTCTGTTTCATATCTGCAAAGTAGTTGAAACGCTGTCAGTTCCACTTTAATGACTTAACATGTTTGTTTTTACCATTGTGTCACTAGTATCAGTAGTAACAAGACGTTTTAAGTTGGGTATTTTCTTAAATGGAGCCCACAGATGGTCAAATCTAAGGTGGTTAACCCTTTAAAAATCCTTTACACAAAATGATTAATCAGATCACTTAAATAATGTTATTTCCCTTCATTTAAATGAAAACCAAGTGACACTTCAGTTTTAGACACAATTATCAATGTAAATTCTGCCATTAAAAGGGTGTGATTAGCTAACAATTGTCTTTAATATAGACCCCTCCCCTGATAGTTTTCCACTGGAGAGAATTGTGATTTAAGATGGTAACACCAATTACATAAAACTGAGGGACAGACATTATACTAGCCGAAATTAGCTATTTTAATAGCCTTTTGTTTTTATTGATCTATACAATATATTAAATACTTTTGTTCACTTTCTAGAATTCTAATAGATCTCTCTAAATCCCCAAAACATTTCACAACTCTACACAAGACAATTTGCACTAACATAATTTTGCAGTATAAAGGACTTGTATTATGTTTTATCATTGATAAACAGCGTAAAATATAAACAAAAACATGTATGATGTGTAATTGTCTTTACATTTTCATGATTACAAAGCCAAGGGATGAAAATACCTCCACAATTCAAGAACAACCCAATGGCTTCAATGCAGTGGTCATTTCATACTGAGAGCTATTGAGTAGAGGGAAGTTTATGACGATAAAGACTGGTCTGAAGAGAAGACTACACTCTTAAAAAAGGGTTCCTAAAGGCTTCTTCGGCTGTCCCCATAGGATAACCCTTTTGGGTTCCATGTAAAACCCTATGGGTACAGCCGAAGAACCCGTTTAGTAGTGGCTCTGGCAGGGAGCGTGTATCAATCGGAGCAGGCAGCACCAGAGATTCATAAAATGATAAGTATAGTTTCAGCCCACAGCCTGCCAATCCTTATCCGCTCACGCTGTGCACTCCTTTGTGTTTTCCTCCTGCTTTGGCAGATGGATCCAGAGCTGAGGCGAACGGGAGCTTTGAGGGCGAAGACCAAAAATAGAAGCATATGAGTAAAAAACTGAAAAACACAGCTAGAGGCAGATGCTTTAAAAATACAAGAAGAAGTCACTGACCCATCTGCTGCGAGGAAATCCCAATATAAGGGTGCAGTGTGCATTACACAAGGCTCTCCATCACAGCACCTAAGAGTGAGAGCTCTTTGCCTTTAACCTTCCCATCGCCCAAGATAGACACCATAGATCCCAGGTCCTCCTTGAGAAAGTGGTTTCTAACCTCAAGGGTCTTGTCCTGGTTAAATAAAAACAAATAATCTAAAACCCACATCCCCATGGCTTCAGATTCACTGAACCACATGGGAAACAAACTCTTAAATCAATCTTCATATCATGATTTTTGTATTGTTCATTGTGGCTAGACATGATACACAAACAGAAGTTGACATCCAGCACACCTGGTATACAGAACAACATCTCGACTGTTGAGACCATGCGCAAGGCAGCAGACAATGTTGTAGCATCCCATGACACATCTGTGACACAAAGCATATATTAAGGTTCTGGTGAAATTATGCAAAAGATAAACAAAAACATATAACACAAGCCGCAGTGAATAGCCTCTGTCTTTATTAAAGCCACTTGTAAGTGGTATTTTAAGCATAGTGCTAAAAGCATGTAAAAAAAATAAAATAAAACTGAAATTCACAATGTGCTTCCCCCCCAACTAGCTTCTTTCTACTCTTTTCAAATTGAAACATTTTCTTTAAAAATATATAAAATTAATCACGGAAAAATGTGTACACTTCCTGTTGTGTTTGTTCTGTGGTACGGTGCATTAGAAAAGTATTCAGACCCCTTCCCTTTTCCCACATTGTTACAGCCATATTCTAAAATAGATTAAATTAATATTTTCTCATCAATCTACACAGAACACCCCATAATGACAAAGCAAAAACAAGTTTTTAGAAATGTTTGCAAATGTATTAAATATAAAAACAGAAATACTTTATTTACAGTATGAGACAAAATTGAGCTCAGGTGCATCCTGTTTCCATTGATCATCCTTGAGATATTTGTACAACTTCATTCAAAATCAAATCTTATTTGTCACTTGCTTACTTACAAGCCCTTAACCAACAATGCAGTTCAAGAAATAGAGATAAAAAAAGATTCACCAAAGTAAAATTAAATTGATTGGACATGTCTATATAAAAGGTCCCACAGTTGACAGTGCATGTCAGAGCAAAAACCAAACCCTTAAGTCAAAGGAATTGTCCGTAGATCTCCGAGACAGGATTGTGTCGAAGCATTGATCTGGGGAAGGGTACCAGAACATTTCTGCAGCATTGAAGGTCCCCAAGAACACAGTGGCCGATCACAGAACACAGTGGTCATCACAGAATGATGGACCATTCTTAAATGGAAGAAGTTTGGAACCACCAAAACTCTTCCTAGAGCTGGCTGCCCGACCAAACTGAGCAATCAGGGGAGAAGGGACTTGGTCAGAGAGGTGACCAAGAACCCGATGGTCACTCTGACAGCGCTCCAGTGTTCCTCTGTGGAGATGGGATAGTCCTTCCAGGAGGACAACCATCTCTGCAGCACTCCACCAATCAGGTATTTATAATAGTCGCCAGACGGAAGTCACTCAGTAAAAGGCACAACAGCCCGCTTGGAATTTGCCAAAAGGCACCTAAAGGACTCTCAGACCATGAGAAATAACATTCTCTGGTCTGGTGAAACCAAGATTGATCTCTGACCTGAATGCCAAGCCTCACGTCTGGAGGAAGCATGGCACCATCCCTACGGCAAAGCATGGTCGTGGCAGCATCATGCTGTGGGGATGTTTTTCAGCGGCAGGGACTGGTAGACAAGTCAGGATCGAGGGAAAGATGAACAGAGTAAAGTACAGAGAGATCCTTGATGAAAACCTGCTCCAGAGCGCTCAGGACCTCAGACTGGGGCAAAGGTTCTCCTTCCAACAGGATAACAACCCTAAGCACACAGCCAAGACAATGCAGGAGTGGCTTCGGGACAAGTCTCTGAATGTCCTTGAGTGGCCCAGCCAGAGCCTGGACTTGAACCCGATCTAACATCTCTGGAGAGACCTGAAAATAGCTGTGCAGCGACACTCCCCATCCAACCTGACAGAGCTTGAGAGGATATGCAGAGAAGAATGGGAGAAACTCCCTAAATACAGGCATGCCAAGCTTGTAGCGTCATACCCAAGAAGACTCAAGGCTGTAATCGCTACCAAAGGTGCTTCAACAAAGTACTGAGTAAAGGGTCTGAATACTAATGTAAATATGGTATTTCAGTTATTATAATTCTTTATAAAATTGCAAAAACTTTTTAAAACCAGTTTTTGCTTTGTCATTATGGGGTATTGTGTGTAGATTGATGAAGGGAAAAAAACATTCAATCCATTTTAGAATAAGGCTGTAACGTAACAAAATATGGAAAAAGTCAAGGGGTCTGAATACTTTCCGAATGCACTGTATCTATCTACTGTGTGTAGTACACTAGCCTACTACAGTATCTGCAGTTCCTTGGTACTGTCTCCGCACTGCTGGTGGGAGCTGGGAGTGTTCAGTCAGGTGCCAGAGATCTCCCGGCGGATGCTAGCTCGGACAGCTGGGATAGATGCTCCTTTATGTCCTGTAGTTTCTGAGACAGAGACCGGTTGTGTGTGCACCGGGCCTTCCTAACCAGGCCTGCTGCATCACCAGCCCCTCCTACAGGGGACAAACAAACAAACACGAACCTAACATGATCCTCATTGCTGGTAGGTCAACCTTTTTGTCATATTTTAATTTGCATATTTTACCACAGGTAGCACATGGGACCCACTCTTCATTTACCTTTTCAAGTTTTAGCCACATACAGCACAGATGAGACAGGATCATGTAAACATAGTTCACAGCATATTGTCCAGCTGCATAGATGAGCTCATTTTCCCTGGTCTCAGGTTTTTGAGTTGCAGTTCCTTTTGTAGTGCTATTTTGTTTTAGCTTAGTAGAAAGACGGTGAATGTACTGACTGCACCTTGTAGAGGGCCGAGGTACAGCCTAACCTAACCAAGATCAGTCTGTAGTGTGTGTCATGACATGTCAGCTCCACTCTGAGCGTTGGAACGACCCACACCTCACGCAGCATATTAATCAGAACAGAAATTTCCTTCAGAAGGCCAACTCTTTCTCCCAGGGCACAGATAAAACAAGAATGAACAAAGGTCCACACTAGACAGATGGACTGACAGACATGACAGGAGGGATTGTGTGGAGCGAGGCTGCCTTGAGCATTGGTGACAATCAGGTACACAAAATCAAGTACACAAAAAACTGCATTTGGATTCCACACGCAATCGAGAGTTTTGCCCCCAAAACCTTTCTTCCTTCTCTAGTAAAAACACCTCAACTGGGCTTGATCCAGTAACAGTACTGCCCATTGGCTCCTGGGCCGGTTGGCTGGCTGACTGCCTGAGTTCCTGCCTGACTGGTTAGTGTCCAGTGCTGCCTGGGGGAATTAGCTGTGGTCACTTGCTGCTGGCACTGGTGTCGGTTGTTTTGACAGCGTTAGTGTTGAGGTTGTCTGAGGGCCACGACGGGTCGGATGACGCGGCCCCGTTGTGTCGAGTCTCGTCCATGAACTGCTGCACGGCCAGCAGCACGGCGTCTTCCACCAGCCTCTTACTCAGGCTCACCAGCTCCTCATCGTCAGGCTCCGGACCCCTCTTCACACCTATACAACCAACGACACCACAGCTAGCGTCACTACCCTGTTACTACTCACACCATGCAGCCTAGCAGCTCTAGGCTATATTACTCTATTCCAGCTCAGTGTCACCTACTGTCAACACAACAAGAGCTCCTTGGTTAAAAGCTCTTCAAGGTTCAAAGTTAATCAGTTAGTAGTGATGGTAAGATCATACAGTATCAAAAGCACAATCGCAAAGAGACTGGGAAGTACATTTGAGAAATTAAGTGACCTGTTACTAAGGGAATCTGTGAATTTACTGTGGCTATAGTTGCATGAGATATTCAGTGGCTGCAGTAATGTTCTCTTGTTAGCTATTGTATCAGTGACAGTCTGCCAGTGTGTTAGAGTTGGGATTGTGCATTAGAATGACAGGGGATTGGGTATTGACAGTGAGAACACTGAGAAGCTAGCTGAGACTAAAGCAGGACAAACACTGCTATCAATCTTTCATGCTGTTGCTCCAGTAGTGTTTGTGAGTCAGTCAGCTAGTTACACAATAACATGTCAAGGGAGGGAGTCAGGGAGAATACAGTGCATTAAATGAAATGGTGCTTTGGGCCTCAGAGAGCCCACTGAGAGACAGAGGCACGTACTTGTCCGAGCAGCCCGAGGCCCGCTCTGAAAAAGATCTGCAAGACAAACAATAGCCATTTAGCAACAGAATAGCACTTCTCAATTTAAATCAGACTCCATTTCTCACAATCAGAGGATATTGTGTGGCAATTAGCATATTCATTTTTTGGATTGGCCATAAATATTTAATTAATTTAATATTTAATTGATTGACAGAGCATACCTTGATTGCAGTACTGAATGCTTTGAGTTTGATAAATGTCAACACTCATTTTGAAATAGTACTTCAAAAGTACTCATAATACTTCACACATTTGATTTATGTGGTGTTTTATGGTCTTGTACTCAGAGGACCACTGTGTTACAGAATCAAGTAGTCAGATTAAGAAAGATTAAGTGTATTATTCTCTCTTAGGGATGAGTCTCCATCTCCAAGACATTTAATTAAATACTGACAGCAAAGGTGGATAAATTATTTGCTTTCTTTAGACTGCAAAGTAATTACATTTTTTTTTTTTTTTACCTACAGTGTGAAGATTAGAATAAAGTGTGCGCCGGTATATTAGTGATATTAGTGACACGTGGAGAATAACAATCAAGGCAGGAGATTGCACTTTGAACCATGGAAGTCCTCAGAACAGAGACACAGTGTACAATACATATAAGGTTGTGCATACATCCATTGAACTATATACTAGTCATTCTATTTCTAGGTATGCATACATCCATAGAACTCTATGCTAATCATTCTATTTCTAGGTATGCATACATCACACCTAGAGACAGCTTTGCGTTGACTGACACCAAACCTGAACATCGTAGACTACAGACCTTTTCTCTTCCACTCTAACTAGAATATTGAGCAGCCTGAGAGGCTAAACTCTATTCCATTAGCTGCTGCACATCCTTATGAGAGCAGTAAATGCTCCATCAGCACCCACAATAGTGTGAAAGATAAGGCTGACAGATTAAGAGCTGGCCAGCAGGGCGTATCAGAGAGAGAAGTGGTTCACCTTTTCATTTGGACTGAGACGAGGGAAGCCCAAACCCAGTCTCGTAATCATGGCGATAGCATTAGAATGAGTTTGAGAGTATTGAACTATGCAGGTATCGAACACCACTCACTCAGTCTGTCTCTCTGTTGCCCTCTCTCCTCCACTCTTGTGGCCAGACATTTCATTAGAAATGCCAGAAATGCAAGTTGTTTTCCTCCATCCCCGGGAGGGGGAGCTGTGCGGTGGAGCCTGCCTGGAGGGATTTCCTGAGGAAAAGGCAGCTCCATTAGAGAGATCCTGAGAGGAGAGTTCCTCCTAAACCACCAGGTCGTCTGAGGGAAATGAGGCGACAGGGGGCCTGGTGGCCTGACAAGATTGTCATTGGGTCTCAGCTCCAATCTGTCCTAACGAGGTTAGGAAAGGCTGTGTGTGTGATAGAGAGACATGCTTTGCTTTATCTTGGCCAGGTCGCCGTTGTAAATGAGAACTTGTTCTCAACTAGCCTACCTGGTTAAATAAAGGTGAAATAAAATTTAAAAAAATAAAACATCCAGTATGAGACGGAGTAAAGAACAAATGGCAGGAGAGAAAAGGAGTGCCCTCTTTCCCCAGGGCACAGTGGCTGCATAAAATCAAGCAGAAAGACAGACAGAGAGGAGTGCAGACAGGCAGCAATAAGCAGGACAACAATGCCATTAGGCCATAGCAAGAAACCAATCAAGGTTTCTCTCGCAATATGGATGCAGCGTAGAACACACTGAAATGAGAATTGTATCACAGATACAAATAAGGCAACTAGCACTGATTTTGTGTGTGTGTGTCTTTGTTCTGAGTCATTCCCCCAGCTTTCCTCCTCCAGTGGCTGCTAACTGCACTGTGAAGGACAGGCATACCGATCAGCTCTAGCTGGGTACAATCCCCCCTCTTACCACCACCCCACCCCTCTCCGCCATGCTGCCTTTTAAAATCCCAAAGCCATTATGTAGCCCTGTCGGGGTTGTCAGAGGCTCTGGGCTCACTGTTTGTGCCGGTGGAACAAAAGACAGCCCCTTTTTCCATGGAAAATACAGTATTCACACGGCCAGCCAGCGGCCAAACGAGCACACGCTTCTCGCACCCAGCTGTGCTCACGAGGGGTGGCGACTTCAGTCATCACCCAACAAGCATCTGACCTCTTACAACAAATCTATTCACCCCTCTCACTCCCTCTATTTTCCCTCTCTCACTCCCCCTCACCCCCTAGCTAGAAGTAGGGCAAACAGGCTCTCAGAACAAGGCAAGCTCTCTGACTGCAGTGTTTCAGAGAAAGGGCTGCATAGAGTTGGAGACAGAGAAAGAATGCAGACAGAAAATCCTGCCAAATCAAAAAATACATCCCAATTTAACCTAGCTTTGCCAGACTGGCTAGACCTTTGGACCAACTCATAAAAATGTCTTGAGAAATGAAAAATTAATTGGTTGGCAGCATGGGAGCTGCCAGTGCTGAGAGAGCTGCAATGTCCATTGATGGAGAGGCTGTTAGCACACAGCAGCTCTAGAAAGAGAAACTGTCACTTTGACAGACAGCCCCAAGTCCACATTTACACACTAGTTACAGAGACAGAAACACGCACATTTATGGCATGTGCACGGTGTTGGACTGTAAACTCCTCCGCAACGCCAAGATGAGACCTAAAGTGCAAATACAAGTACACACGCACACAAAATCACATACTTACCCACACACACACACACACACAATACAAACACAATTATGGACACTTAGACACACACAATACAATTATGAGCCCCTTTATTTCTCCTATAGATCTGATTTAGAGTCCCAGCCACATGCAAACCATAAGACAGACACACACACACACACACACTTACTGATCTTCTCCTCCGCTCGGGAGAAGGGAAAGCAACACAACTGCCCCATGGCCGATCCTCTCCGCTCCCTCTCTCTTTTCCCCTCTCTATCACTCCCTACTCTATTCCGTTGCAAACGGATGAGTGGTAAAATCCAGCACAGCTTCCACACCGCCTGAGATGGAGTGAGTGAATGAGGGTGTAAACGAGAGGCTGAATGCTGCACTCGCTCTGTGATAGAGAGGGGAGGGGTGTGAGAGTCCGGACAATGTGACCGGGAATATTTTAATTTACTGGCAATTTGAGAAATTTCCCGGACCCACATGCATTGGGTGAGTAACCCATTAGGGCATCCACCCACGGTGCTCAGAATAACACAAATCACACTTAGATTATGGTAATGCATCTTAACAGAACATGTAACTCATGTAATGAAGCAGCCAATAAAACATTTTCAAATATTTGCCTAAATGCAATTTGCTGTAAATCACTATTCTAAACAGTGCACCTGATAGTGATTCCGTAAAAACAAGGACATTTCTAAGTGACCCCAAACTTTTGAACAGTAGTGTACATTTGGCAAATGTATTTCCATGTACTTCCCTATATGCCGATATGCCATTTCGCTCCTGTTCTATTGGTTTTCGTATCAACTTTCTTTCGTTGTCCAGAGCCAAAGGCACAATTCCAGTCATATTAGCAGCCCATCCTAGTTGTTGCATTTTTAGACTCCCCCTCTTTCAAGTTCCTAACAGAGATTTTAATCTGAGCCTGTAATCGAACCCACAAATGCTGATGCTCCTGATACTCAACTAGTCTAAAGGTCAGTTTTATTGCTTCTTTAATCAGGACAACAGTTTTCTAATGATCAATTAGCCTTTTAAAATGATAAACTTGGATTAGCTAACACAACGTGCCATTGGAACACAGGAGTACGCCTATGTAGATATTCCATAAATCAGCGGGTTTCCAGCTACATTAGTCATTTACAACATTAAGAATGACTACACTGTATTTTTTATCAATTTGATGTTATTTTAATGGACAAAAAAAACAACGTTTTTCTCTCAAAAAAAGGGACATTTCTAAGTGACCCCAAACTTTTGAATGGTAGTGTATATAATGAATCCTGTCTATACAGAAATAGATAAAATCATTCAAAATACTTCACCAGAAAGCCTGACATAGCCACAGAGGAATTGAGGATCATTACCTTAATTAAAAAAATTGCTGTTGATTGTTTCAAATCGCAAGCTTGTAGGCCTATGACTATTTGGGAAGGCCTCAATTTGGGCAGCGCGCGTGGCAATAGGCCTCTGTCTATTCAGGAAGCCTGCGTGGCAATAGGCCTCTGTCTATTCAGGAAGCCTGCGTGGCAATAGGCCTATGTCTATTCAGGAAGCCTGCGTGGCAATAGGCCTATGTCTATTCAGGAAGCCTGCGTGGCAATAGGCCTTGCTGATTATTGAGTTGCGGCCGTCAGTGAAAAGCATCTAAAATATGTGTGAAGATAATGTGTCTTGAGTATAATTTTAAATGTTGAGACAAGGGGTGTTTGGCGAAGATATAGGCGAGTCTCTCTCCAGAATGACTCAGCGGTCTTCTGCCAATTCTTGCGCTTTCACTGTGTGAATTGTTCACCCTTTAATAGAAATGTTTTATCAATTCCCCATTACATACAGTGAGTGTACAAAACCTTAACACCTGCTCTTTCCATGATATAGACCAGGTGAATCCAGGTGAAAGCTGGGATCCCTTATTGATGTCACTTGTTAAATCCACTTCAATCAGTGTAGATGAAGGGGAGGAGACAGGTTAAAGAAAGACTTAAGCTTTTTGACAGTTGAGACATGGATTGTGTGTGTGTCTAATGTTTTGTACACTCAGTGTATTTCAAAACTATAGTTCCTCACAGTAAGCTATTTAAAAAATCTTTCCAACAATCTCCACCTTGATAATCACCAATCCTCAGCGTGAAAGAGCAATGGAAGTTATAGGCCTACTCCTGCATTGGTTTATAAGCTATGATTTCCATGTGATAATTTCTTTAACCGCCAATGGATCACAGTGTATCAATGTGTCCTTACGGAAGAGGCTGGTGATCTCGCATCAGTTGAATTTTTTTATGATTAACCACACAGACAATGATTTTGAAAAATGAAAACGTCATTATTGAAATGAAGCTCATCCACGAAAATGCGCATTTGAAAATCATAACTGGCACGCAGAATGGTACAGTAGGATACATTGTAAGCATCCCGACATTCACGCACCAGCTATGAAGTCTTTATAAAATAATTGCCTCCCATTTCCGTGGTAGGATTTAGCCTATAGGCTACTTTGAAGCGAGGTAAGACATGCGTCATAATATGAAATAAAACATTCAGCTTTCAAACCATTAAGTATATTTTCTAAACACATACTGCCTTCAGCTCACATTGTAAAGTGGTGGGTGACACGCTGATAGCCTGTTGCCTGCAGTTGAATGGTGAATGTGAGGCGAGCTTCAACTACCAGTTGAGAAATAAAAATAGTATCTCTTTTTAATCGTGCACCAAAACTGTTTTACACACATGACTGCATTTAGAATAGTTGCACAATGAATGGGATAATAAAGACATGTTTTATTCCAACAGGAACCAGCTGAGTAGCTGCAGGAGAAGTCCTTCTCAAAATAGGCTCTGTGTGCTGGGCGTGTGATATTTGTGTTAGATAAATATGATGCATGACTATCGACACACAAAAGGCCAATTTAATGTCACTAAATTATGCAAATGAACCTATAGACAGATAAGCATGACGGTCAAACATATTTACATCGACTGGTATTTCAATCAATGAATAAAAAGCATTTTGCAACAGGATTTATTTTTGGGTCATTTTGGCCGACAACTGTTACTTATCGGCTTAAAAAAACTAATTGAAGCACTACGACTATAACTCACATTTAATGCGCTAACCTACAGACCCAAAAGATCAAAAAAAAATCACACCAACCGATCAAAATGTCAAAGTGCAAATCCAATCATCCTTTTCAACAATTCAATAGTTGAACAATGGTAATTGCTTTTAAACAGTGGCTTTTTGAGCAAAAACTAAGAATAGAAAAATGACATGTCAGGCAGAGAGACAGGACATACAGATCTAGCTATAGGTAATGAACACTCATCTGATGTCCACTTCATTATTAGCCATCTCTGCTCTGACTCCACTGGCCCAGGTACCCCTCTCAACACTGTCACCACCTCTCACCCACCATCCAAGGCCCACTAGAAGGCAACCTTTGTGAAATACTACGCCAGGGTAACTACAGTTCTCTCCTCTACTTAACCCTCGACATACAAGATTTAATTAGCAGCTAATTCAATCTAGTCTGTTGGTATTCAAAATATCTGTGATTGTGGAGGAGTGAGAGATGGATGGGTGGGCACACTATGGCCAGCTTGGATCTCACACACACACGGCCATGACAGGGTGACGCCTGCTTAGAAAATAATGAAATAAAACTGCTCTCTGGACGTCAGCACTGCTAGATGCCTGGAAGTCTCTACTAAGGGGGGAAAACGGTCTGTCTATCAGTCTGTGGACCTCATCTAGATGACGGTGCTGATATTAGACACAGCTCTGTTATTGTTGTTAAACACTGATAACATCAGAGCTCTTTTAGCTTGGAACGCCGGTGTTTATTATTTCTGGAAAGTTCCACTGATGGCAATTTACCAGGTCTAGTTGCATTTGAAAGATGAAAGCCTTGATTAAATCAGATCTATCAATGTGTATTGAAAGCCAAATGCACCCGAGCATTACTTTTAAATGTTGGACAGCGTGAATCTGACAGATACTAAATGAATCAGGGACTTGTTTTTGTGCGAGAAATGAATACATTTATTCAGACAGTGCAGAGACTACTGAGCCTTACAGTGTAGATCATAGAGATGTGTCCACATAATTAATAAATCGCACAACAAACAGCATCAGATCCATACAACAGCATGTTTCATATGCAGTCTCTCTGAGCGAGCAGGTAGGGCGAGGCCATTGTTGTGCGGTGGCAGGTAGTCTAGCAGTTAAAAGCATTGGGCCAGTAACCAAAAGGTTGCTGGTTCAAATCCCTGAGCCAACTAGGAGAAAATAATACTAACGCCATCTCTATAATAAAAAACACAAGATAAGGCAACAGGGGGATTTTCTTGTCAATACCAGTAGCTCTGTGAACGATAAGGTTTGACGAGGCAGCTGAACTTCTTATCAAAGCTTTGTTGCTCGGCATATGGGAGCCTAAGCCGCGCCGAACTGCGATTGTCATCGATGGGACTATGCTGGACTCTTAAACTGTGATTGGAAGAGATTTAGTTGGAGACAATCTATTATGGAGGACCAGCAGCTGTCTGAGTGATGAGTTGTGGCCAATCCTTCCAGATGCTGGATTCAACCTGAGTCAGCCAGTTAAGGATGTGTGATGGCATTGTAAGTAACAGGCCATTGATGGACCACATACACGGCAGCATTTGTCCTCAGCTGGCTGAGAGGGCCAGCAGTCTCCAGCTCCCAACAACAGTAACCACACAGCTGCTTCTACTCTAAAAACACACTAAAATGCAGATTCACTCACACACACACACACACACACACACACACACACACACACACACACACACACACACGTGTAGGCAAAATTAGGCACACGCAGACTCACATGGGCACACATACACTGTTAAACCCTCCCCATCCCATTGTGGTGCTACAATGTGCCAATCGCTGTGCTTCGATGGAACAGGAGAAAAATTACAGAGTACAAAAACACATGACTGGATGTTCATGATGAGCTAGGGCAGTTTCCCAACGCCAGTCCTCCAGTAACCCCAGCAGTACACATTTTGTTGTAGCCATGGACAAGCACACCTGATTCAACTTGTCAACTAATCATCAAGAGAAAGAAAAGGATTCTGGCCAAGGAAAAAGCTTTTAACAGATTAAATGATCACTCTAAATGAACAAATTGACAATTCTTCTAAAGATTAAATTACAACATTACAATTACTCAGTGGAAAACAGAGAGATTTGGAGCCACATGGTGAAAAATGCTCCAAACATTTTATGCATTTACAGAGAAATGTTGCCAGGAAAAACATATCAAAACAAATTTGAGAGAATGGCAGTCATCTCCCAATGATATATTTCAAACAGCTGTTCACCTTAGAGGAAGACAGCCCTAAAATCTGAGAATTCTCAGACATTTTATATAGAATCACCCCCACCTGAAACTTACTGACGAGCAGCAAGGTTTGATCGAGGAACTACTTTATCCCATTGAATCATTCAAAAATAGGCAAGTCACTAGGCTGATGGAATTCCAATTGAGGTTTATAAAATGTTCTTTGCAGAAACCCCTACTATCTGGCACCCACCACGAGGGAATAATTTCATTATTAAAGCAACATGCAGGAGTTCAATATAAAGAGCCAATTAAACTGAAAAATTGGAGACCCATCACGTTACTTGGTTGTGATGACTGTATAATGTCGAAAATGTATTTCCTTAAAAGTTAGAAAAGTGATACGAAATATAATCCACCATTATCAAAACAGTTTCTTGGCAGGGAGATTCATAGGAGACCGTATCAGAAGGCGTCTTGAAATGATGTATTATTATGATAAAGCAAATGAACCGGTCCTTATATTTATTGCAGATTTTGAAAAGGCATTTGATAAGATCAGATGGGACTTCTTATATGAATGTCTGAAATACTTTAACTTTGGCGAGTCCCTCATAAATAAGGTAAAGGTATTATACCAGGACTCGGCAAGCAAAATCATAAATAATAGGTACATCTCAGATAGTTTAAAACTGTCAAGAGCAGTGAGACAGGGTTATCCTCTCTTGCCTTATCTATTTTTAATTGGAATTGAAATATTAGCTAAAAGGTGACAAATAGAGATTGAAGGATTAGACATGTATGGTTTTATGACCAAGAGTTCTACCTATGCAGATGATACCACCTTCCATCTCTGTCCTCAAGCTGCCTCCACAAGTGCCCTCAAAGATTTAGATGATTTTGCCAATGTATCCAGTTTGAATCCAAATTATGACAAGTGCTCACTACTTAGACTGGGATCTTTAAAAAAAACTCCAACTTTGTATTACCACGTAGTGTGCCAATTACATGGACAGACGGGCCAGTAAATAAATGTTCTTGGAATACATTATGCCTGAACGACCTACATTTTGAAGCAAAATGTAAAAAGTTTGCCTTTCCGTGGTTAATATTTTGTCAATCATCTTTCCATACACTGAAAAGTCATTAATACATCATTTAGCTCTCTCAATTCAATTATCTTGTCTCTCCCGTCGCAAGATATTTTTTTCAAACAATATGAACAGAAAATATGTAGATTTATATGGAACAATAAACCAAAGAAAATTAAGAAAATATATGTATAAATCATTAAGAGGGTGGACTAAGACTGACTAATTTAAAAGGCCCTGGTTGCAACCTTGAAGGCATCCTGGATACAGAAACTATAATCCAATCCAAACTGGATTTCAGTAAATGAACTTCCCTTTTCAACTTAAAAATGTCTCTACCAAAATAAAATAAGTATTTTTAGCAATGCATCTCCATTCCTCCAGGAGGCAATAAAATCAGGGATATACTTCCAATTCTATCCACCTGAAAACCCTGGGGAAATTCAGCAACTTACTTGGTACAACACAAATATTGAAATTGATGGACAACCTCTTTGTTGGCAATCTTTAATTGAAAAACACATTTTCAAAATGCATTGTGGACAAGGATGGAAAGTTTGATATTGGAACATTGTGTAGAACCTATGGGGATATTTGTACAACTCATACATATTCTCAATTGGTGTCTGCTATTTCACATGGAAAGTTAAGATGAAGAAAGGAAAGCACAACTTAACTGTATGCCGTACTACTATAAAAAAATATATAAATGATTTGTCATTGTGTAGCCAATTCTGAAATTTGTATGGAATTGCAGAGTAAATTGGTATATTTCAAACATATTGGGAAGATATTTGACAAGCCAAAATCATGGAAGCAGGTCTTAAATTGTACATACAAAACATCAATAGATACATATTCAAAAGCCTTTCAGTTCAAGATATTCTATAAAATTCTGTCAACAAAGCAAATGCTTTGCATTTGGGGTGTTGAGCAAGACACAAAATGTAGATTCTGTCATGATGCCAGATGGTGAAATGTGCTCCAGAGTCCAATGGTGGCAAGCTTTACACCACTCCATCTGACGCTTGGCATTGGGAATGGTGAATGTTGCTCGGTCATGGACACCCATTTCATGAAGCTCCTGACCAACAGTTCTTGTGCTGACTTTGCTTCAGCGGTCCCGTTCTGTGAGCTTGTGTGGCCTACCACTTCGCGGCTGAACCATTGTTGCTCCAAAACATTTCCACATCACAATAACAGCACTTACAGTTGACCAGGGCAGCTCTAACAGGGCAGAAATTTGACGAAGTGACTTGTTGGAAAAGTGGCATCCTATGACGGTGCCACGTTGAAAGTCACTGAGCTCTTCAGTACGGGCCATCCTACTGCCAATGTTTGTGTATGGAGATTGCATGGCTGTGTGCTCGATTTTATACACCTGTCAGCAACAGGTGTGGCTGAAATAGCCGAATCTACTAATTTGAAGGGGTGACCACATACATACATACATACATACATACATACATACATACATACATACATACATACATACATACATACATACATACATACATCTCAAAAAAATAAAGGGAACACTTAAACAACACAATGTAACTCCAAGTCAATCACACTTCTGTGAAATCAAACTGTCCACTTAGGAAGCAACACTGATTGACAATAAATTTCACATGCTGTTGTGCAAATGGAATAGACAACAGGTGGAAATTAAAGGCAATAAGCAAGACACCCCCAATAAAAGGAGTGGTTCTGCAGGTGGAGACCACAGACTACTTCTCAGTTCCTATGCTTCCTGGCTGATGTTTTGGTCACTTTTGAATGCTGGCGGTGCTTTCACTCTAGTGGTAGCATGAGACGGCATCTACAACCCACACAAGTGGCTCAGGTAGTGCAGCTCATCCAGAATGGCACATCAATGCGAGCTGTGGCAAGAAGGTTTGCTGTGTCTGTCAGCGTAGTGTCCAGAGCATGGAGGCGCTACCAGGAGACAGGCCAGTACATCAGGAGACGTGAAGGAGGCCGTAGGAGGGCAACAACCCAGCAGCAGGACCTCTACCTCCGCCTTTGTGCAAGGAGGAGCAGGAGGAGCACTGCCAGAGCCCTGCAAAATGACCTCCAGCAGGCCACAAATGTGCATGCGTCTGCTCAAACGGTCAGAAACAGACTCCATGAGGGTGGTATGAGGGCCCGACGTCCACAGGTGGGGGTTGTGCTTACAGCCCAACACCGTGCAGGACGTTTGGCATTTGCCAGAGAACACCAAGATTGGCAAATTCGCCACTGGCGCCCTGTGCTCTTCACAGATGAAAGCAGGTTCACACTGAGCACGTGACAGACGTGACAGAGTCTGGAGACGCCGTGGAGAACGTTCTGCTGCCTGCAACATCCTCCAGCATGACCGGTTTGGCGGTGGGTCAGTCATGGTGTGGGGTGGCATTTCTTTGGGGGGCCGCACAGCCCTCCATGTGCTCGCCAGAGGTAGCCTGACTGCCATTAGGTACCGAGATGAGATCCTCAGACCCCTTGTGAGACCATATGCTGGTGCGGTTGGCCCTGGGTTCCTCCTAATGCAAGACAATGCTAGACCTCATGTGGCTGGAGTGTGTCAGCAGTTCCTGCAAGAGGAAGGTATT
Source organism: Salmo trutta (assembly GCF_901001165.1). Taxonomy (NCBI): domain Eukaryota; kingdom Metazoa; phylum Chordata; class Actinopteri; order Salmoniformes; family Salmonidae; genus Salmo; species Salmo trutta. Next base: position 22,123,284 of record NC_042991.1, read on the forward strand.
GATGCTATGGACTGGCCCGCCCGTTCCCCAGACCTGAATCCAATTGAGCACATCATGTCTCGCTCCATCCACCAACGCCACGTTGCACCACAGACTGTCCAGGAGTTGGCGGATGCTTTAGTCCAGGTCTGGGAGGAGATCCCTCGGGAGACCATCCGCCACCTCATCAGGAGCATGCCCAGGCGTTGTAGGGAGATCATACAGGCACGTGAAGGCCACACACACACACTACTGAGCCTCATTTTGACTTGTTTTAAGGACATTACATCAAAGTTGGATCAGCCTGTAGTGTGGTTTTCCACTTTAATTTTGAGTATGACTCCAAATCCAGACCTCCATGGGTTGATAAATTGGATTTCCATTGATTATTTTTGTGTGATTTTGTTGTCAGCACATTCAACTATGTAAACAAAAAAGTATTTAATAAGATTACTTCATTCATTCAGATCTAGGATGTGTTATTTTAGTGTTCCCTTTATTTTTTTGAGCAGTGTATAAGACTGCCTTCCAGCAATACTGCTGACTCCATGGCCCACACTGCCAACCCATAATCTGAGCAACGTTAAAAAGGAACAGAGCTTAATATTGGTTTTCAGACAACTTTCACTGAACACACAAACTGAGTCTCTAGTGCAGGGCTCGCCAACCCTGTTCCTGGAGAGCCACCGTCCTGTAGGTTCCTAATCTAGCACGCTGATTCTAATAATTAGGTGGTTGATAAACTGACTCAGGAGCGAAAACCTACATGAGGGTAGCTCTCCAGGAACAGGGCTGGAGAGCCCTGATCTACTGACTCAGACATGGAGCCCAGCCCTACCTTGGACTTGGGAATGACTTTGTGTGAAGATCAGCTCTGCTCACAGTGAAGCTGTAAAAGTGATCACGAGGCACGTACAAAGCCTTCAGAAAGTATTAACAACTCTTGACTTTTTCCACATTTTATGTTACAGCCCGAATTTAAAATGTATTCAATTTACACTTTTGTCACTGGCTTACACACACACACACACAAATAAATACCCCATAACGTCAAAGTGGAATAATTTCTTTGTCATTTTAAACAAATGAAAAGCTGAAGTGTCTTGAGTCAATAAGTATTCAACCCCTTTGTTAAGGAAAGCCTAAATAAGTTCAGGAGTAACAATTTGCTTAACAAAATCACATAAGTTGTCATGAACTCCATCTGAGTGCAGTGTTTAACATGATGTTTTAAATGACTCATCTCTGTACCCCACACATCTTTAAGGTCCCTCAGTTGAGCAGGGAATTTAAAACTCAGTCAACCACAAAAAACAGGGAGGTTTTCCAATGCCTTGCAAAGGGCATTGAATATCCCTTTGAGCATGGTAAAGTTATTAAATTACACCTTGGATGGTGTATCAATACACCCAATCACTACAAAGATACAGGGGACCTTCATAACTCAGTTGCAGACAATGCAACAGTAGTGGGCTTGATTACCAACAACGACGAGACAGCCTACAGGGAGGAGGTGAGGGCCCTGGGAGTATGGTGCCAGGAAAATAACCTCACCCAACGTCAACAAAACAAAAAAAGGAGCTCATCGTGGACTTCAGGAAACAGCAGAGGGAGCACCCCCCTATCCACATCGACGGGACCACAGTTGAGAAGGTGGAAAGCTTCAAGATCCTCGGCGTACACATCACTGACAAACTGAAAATGGTCCACCCACACAGACAGTGTGGTGAAGAAGGGACAACAGCACCTCTTCAAGCTCAGGAGGCTGAAGAAATTTGGCTTGGCACCTAAAAGGCGAGGTCAGTACAGGCGCATCAAAGCTGGGACCGATTGACTGAAAAACAGCTTCTATCTCAAGGCCATCAGACTGTTAAATAGTCATCACTATCACATTAGAGGCTGCTGCCTATATATAGACTTGAAATCACTAATCACGTGAATAATGGAATTTTAATAATGTTCACATCTTGCATTACTCATCTCATATGTATATACTGTATCTTAGTCTATGCCGCTCTGACATTGCTCATCCAAATATTTACACTACTGGTCAAAAGTTTAAGAACACACTCATTCAAGGGTTTTTCTTTATTTTTACTATTTTCTACATTGTAGAATAATAAGAAGACTTGCGTGGGCCAAGAAACACGAGCAATGGACATTAGACCAGTGGAAATCTGTCCTTTGATCTGGAGTCCAAATTAGAGATTTTTGGTTCCAACTGCAGTGTCTTTGTGAGACACGGTGTGGGTGAACGGATGATCTCTGCATGTGCATTTCCCACCGTAAAGCATTGAGGAGGTGGTGTTATAGTGTGGGCATTCTTTGCTGGTGACACTGATTTATTTAGAATTCAAGCCACACTTAACCAGCATGGCTAACACCGCATTCTGCAGCGATACGCCATCCCATCTGGTTTATCCTTAGTGGGACTATCATTTGTTTTTCAACAGGACAATGACCCAACACACCTCCAGGCTGTGTAAGGGCTATTTGACCAAGGAGAGTGATGAGTGCTGCATCAGATGACCTGGCCGAAAACAATCCCTCAACCAAATTGAGATGGTTTGGGATAAGTCTGACCGCAGAGTGAAGGAAAAGCAGCCAACAAGTGTTCAGCATATGTGGGAACTCCAAACCGCGACTCGTCACTGAAAAGCACTTTTTGCCAGTTCTGTCTGGTCCAGCGACGGTGGGTTTGTGCCCATTGGCAACGTTGTTGCCAGTGATGTCTGGTGAGGGCCTGCCTTACAACAGGCCTACAAGCCCTCAGTTCAGCCTATTGCGGACAGTCTGAGCACTGATGGAGGGATTGTGCGTTCCTAGTGTAACTCGGGCAGCTGTTGTTGCCATCCTGTACCTGTCCCGCAGGTGTGATGTTCGGATGTATCGATCCTGTGCAGGTGTTGTTACACGTGGTCTGCCACTGCGAGGACGATCAGCTGTCCGGTGAGTAATCGCAGCTCTTTTCGGTCATAAGAGACGGTAGCAGCAACATTATGTACAAAACAAGTTACGAACCACGCAAAAAAAAAAAAGACAATAGTATGGTTGGTTAAGAGCCGATAAGACGTCAATCATCCCCTCTGGCGCCATCATGATGGGTATGTTTGTAATCGTTAAGGACTGGGGAGAGTTTCAGGATAAAAAAAACAATAACAGAATGGAGCTAAGCACAGGCAAATTCCGAGATGAAAACCTGGTTCAGTCTGCTTTCCACTAGGAGATTAATTCACCTTTCAGCAGGACAACAACCTAAAACACAAGGCCAGATCTACACTGGAGTTGCTTATCAAGAAGACAGTGAATGTCCTCTTTCCATGGTTAAATGCGGTGGTTCGCGCTTTCAGTTTTGTGCGAATGCCGCCATCCATCCCCAGTTTCTGGTTAGGGTATGTGACGTTACTGAGTGGCCGAGTTTGTTTTGACTTAAATATGCTTGAAAATCTAAATCGCAAGACCTGAAAATGGTGGTCTAGCAATCAACAACCAATTTGACAGAGTTTGAATAATTTTGAAAAGAATGGAAAAATGTTGCACAATCCATGTGTGGAAATCTCATCTTACCCAGAAAAACTCACAGCTGTAAATTGCTGCCAGAGGTGATTTTACAAAGTATTGACTCAGGTGTGAATACTTATGGAAATGAGATATCTGTATTTCATTTTCAATCAACTTGCAAAAACATGGTTTTCACTTTGTCAAATATCAATTTTGAATTTGGGCTAGAACACAACAGAATGTGGAATACATCAAGGGTTATGAATACTTTCTGAAGGCACACATAGGCAGTGTGTACATAAGCAGTGTGTGCTCACACTAAAGATGAGGCCCTTGCTATCACCTTTCTGAATATGACTAGTGTTATTCATCGCTGTGCCATCATGGCTTACTCACTACACAAAGATAGTGTATGTTTCTAGTTGCTACCCAAGACAAACATCCAAGATACAATATCAGCTGGCCAAGCCTAAATACCACACACACTTACACCCACTCAAAGTCAAGGCCATTATCATTAAAACACACTTGGGCCTATATAAATATCAACTTACAGTGTATAGTAAAATCTGTCTGAAATGCCAGGCAAAGGACAATTAATAAATAATACCACAATATATCAATACATACACAGTGCTCATTTGAACAAATGTAATGATGCCTCCAACATGAGCAAGAGGACTGTCCAATAGGCCTATTGCACGTGATGAAAACATCCTGTATCTCATAGGCATAGTTCAGCAGGACAGCTCAAACGCTATTATCTCTCTTTTAACCAATGAGGCCTGAAGGAATTGAGCATGTGCACCCCTAACTGGAGATCCTCCTGCATCCCCTAACTGGAGATCCTCCTGTATCCCCTAACTGGAGATCCTCCTGCATTTACAAAAACAACACTGTTACGCTACACCACCCCCGTGCTACAGCAATGTCCAGTTCACAAAATCCTAGTTGATGTGTTCTGCAGCAGAGGGGGAACATCCTATCTTTAGGACTATTAAAAATGGCCAGCTTCAGTCAGCTGATTCTGGTTAGTTCTAATCGGGCAGCTTAGTCTCCCATTCAGAGGACCCCACTTTTGTTAGTGTCTTATGTCAATGTCACACCAAATAATTATCACCACATCTCGTTCAGCGGCCTTGATTCCCGGGATTTCAGTTTGTTAGTTTATGACCCCAGCACGCTTTGTAGTCAGAAACATTAATTTTACATAATTATGACATAAAATTGAAGGTTGTGCAATGTAACAGCAATATTTAGACTTAGGGATGCCACCCGTTTGATAAAATATAGAACGGTTCCGTATTTCACTGAATGACTAAAACGTTTTGTTTTCGAAATGATAGTTTCCGGATTTGACCATATTAACGACAAAAGGCTCGTATTTCTGTGTTGATTATATTATAATTAAGTCTATGATTTGATAGAGCAGTCTGGCTGAGCGCTGGTAGGCAGCAGCAGGCTGTGGGTTTGCATCGCGCCGACAGAGATAAACACCTCTATGATTTACGACTCATTGTGTAATCATAACATACAGGAACTCAAGTCCTTCTGCTCACCCAATCTAAAATTCCTTACAATCAAGTGCCGGCAATTCTACCTACCAAGAGAATTCTCATCAGTTATAGTCACAGCTGTGTACATTCCCCCTCAAGCAGACACCAAGAAGGCCATCAAGGAACTTCACCGGACTATATGCAAACTGGAAACCATACATCCTGAGGCTGCATTTATTATAGCTGGGGATTTTAACAAAGCAAATATTAGAACAAGTCTACCTAAATTCTTCCAGCATATTGATTGCGCTACACGCATGCGCAACACCCTCGACAAATTCTACTCTAACTTCCACGATGCATACAAAGCCCTCCAACACTCCCTTCGTCAAATCCAACCATGACGCCATCTTTCTCCTTCCTTCTTATAGACAAACTCAAACAGGATGTACCAGTGACGAGAACCATTCAGCGCTGGTTGTTTTGATCTCGCGGACTGGAATATGTTACGGTCAGCCTCAGAGAACAACATCGACCTTTACGCTGACTCAGTGAGTGCGTTTATAAAGAAGTACATTGGACATATTGTACCCACTGTGAATATTAAAACCTACCCTAACCAGAAACTGTTGATGGATGGCGGCATTCTCGCAAAACTGAATGCACGATCCACCACATTTAAACATGGAAAGAGGTCTGGGAATATGTCTGAATATAAACAGTGTAGTTATTCCCTCCGCAAGGAAATCGAACAAGCGAAATGCCAGTACAGGGGCAAGGTGGAGTCGTAATTCAACGGCTCAGACACGAGACATATGTGGCAGGGTCTACAGGAAATCACGGACAAAAAGGAATCCAGCCACGCCAGGGACACCGTTGTCACACATCCAGACAAACTAAAACACCTTCTTTGCCCACTTTGAGGATAATACATTGCCACCGTCACAGCCCGCTAACAAGGACTGCGACCCCCCCCCCCCGGCCAACATGAGAAAAACATTTAACCGTGTCAACCCTCGCAAGGCCCGGACGCATCCCGAGCCACGTCCTCAAATCATGCGCAGACCACATTCAATCTCTCCTTATCCCAGTCTGCTGTCCCAACATGCTTCAAGACAGCTACCATTGTTCCTGTACACAAGGCAAAGATAATTGAACTAAATGACTACCGCCCCATAGCACTCACTTATGTCATCATAAAGTGCTTTGAGAGACTAGTCAAGGATCATATCACCTCCACCTTACCGGCTGCCCTAGACCCATTTCAGTTTACATACCGCCCAACACGTCCACAGACTACACAATCGCCACCACACTGCCCTATCCCATATGGACAAAAGGAATACCCATGTAAGAATGCTGTTCTTTGACTACAGCTTAGCATTCAACACCATAGTACCCTCCAAGCTCATCATCAAGCTGGAGGCCCTGGGTCTCAACCCCGCCCTGTGCAATTAGGTCCTGGACTTTGACGGCCTGCCCCCAGGTGGTGAAGGTAGGAAACAGCATCTCCACTTCGCTGATTCTCAACACTGTGGCCCCACAAGGGTGTGTGCTCAGCCCTCTCCTGTACTCCCTTCTCACCCATGATTGCGTGGCCATGCACGCCTCCAACTCAATCATTAAGTTGCAAACAACAGTAGCGGGCTTGATTAAAAACAATGACGAGACAGCCTACAGGGAGGAGGTGATGGCCCTGGGAGTGCAGTGTCAGGAAAACAACCTCTCACTCAACATCAACAAAACAAAGAAGATTATCATGGACTTCAGGAAACAGCAGAGGGAGCAGCCCCCTATCCACATCAAAGGGACAGCAGTGGAAAAGGTGGAAAGTTTTAAGTTCCTGGCCGTACACATCACAGACAAACTGAAATGGTCCACTCACACAGACAGTGTGGTGAAGAAGGCAGAACAGTGACTCTTCAACCTCAGGTGGCTGAAGAAAATGTGGCTTATCGCCAAAAAGCCTGAAACTTTTACAGATGCAATCTAGAGCATCCTGTCGGGCTGTATCACAGCCTGGTACGGCAACTGCACCACCCTCAACGCTCTCCAGAGGGTGGCGCAATCTGCACAATGCGTCACCGGGGGCAAACTACCTGCCCTCCATGACACCTACAGCACCCGATGTCACAGGAAGGCCAAAAAGATCAAGGACAATCAACCACCCGAGCCGCTGCCTGCTCACACCGCCACCATCCAGAAGGCGAGGTCAGTACAGGTGCATCAAAGCTGGGACCAAGAGACTGCTAAACAGCAAATCACTAATGCAGAGGCTGCTGCCTACATTGAGACCCAATCACTGGCCACTTTAATAAATGTATCACTAGTCACTTTAAATAATAATGTCTCTTTAATAATGTTTACATATCTTACATTACTCATATCACATGTATATACTGCATTTTATACCATCTACTGCACCTTGCCTATGCCGCTCAGCCATCGCTCATCCATATTCTTATATGTACATACTCTCATTCACCCCTTTAGATTTGTGTATTAGGTAGTTGTTGGGGAATTGTGAGATATTACTGCACTGTCGGAACTAGAAGCACAAGCATTTCGCTACACTCACATTAACATCTGCTAACCATGTGTATGTGACAAATATAATTTTAAATCGACAACCGCAGATCACGTGGGGTGCTGAGGAGTATTTCTGTCTGTAATAAAGCCCTTTTGTGAGGGAAAACTAATTCTGATCGACTGGGCCTGGCTCAGTGGGTGGGCCTATGCTGCATCATACAGTACGTTAAATCATTAATAAGTAAAAAAAAAAAAAAAAATAGAGGTAAAAGAAAATACAGCATCATATGATTCAAATGCATCATACAGGGATGATTTCTGTATTTTGAAAGTTCCATATCTTTAAAATTTGATTGCTAACAAGCAAAGCATTTTGGGACTATGTCAATTTTATTTCACCTTTATTTAACCAGGTAGGCAAGTTGAGAACATGTTCTCATTTACAACTGCGACCTGGCCAAGATAAAGCGACAAAATCAGAGTTACAAACAAACGTACAGTCCATAACACAAGAAGAAAAAAAAGTATATGTACAGCGTGCAAATGTAGAAGAGTACGGAGGTAGGCAATAAATAGGCCATAGTGGCGAAATAATTACAATTTAGCATTAACACTGGAGTGATGGATGTGCAAGTAGAAATACTGGGGTGCAAAATAGCAAGAGGGTAAGTAATAATATGTGGGTGAGGTAGTTGGGTGTGCCATTTACAGATTGGCTATGTACAGGTACTGATCGGTAAGCTGCTCTGACAGCTGATGCTTAAAGTTAGAGAGGGAGATATGAGTCTCCAGCTTCGGAGATTTTTGCAATTTGTTCCAGTCATTGGCAGAAGAGAACTGGAAGGAAAGGCGGCCAAAGGAAGTGTTGGCTTTGGGGATGACCAGTGAAATATACCTGCTGGAGCGTGTGCTACGGTTGGGTGTTGCTATGGTGACCAGTGAGCTGAGATAAGGCGGGGCATTACCTAGCATAGACTTATAGATGACCTGGAGCCAAAGTTTGGCGACGAATATATAGTGAGGACCAGCCAACGAGAGCGTACAGGTGGCAATGGAGGGTAGTATATGGGGCTTTAGTAACAAAACAGATGGCACTGTGATAGACTGCATCCAATTTGCTGAGTAGTGTTGGAGGCTATTTTGTAAATAACTCCCCGAAGTCAAGGATTGGTAGGATAGTCAGTTTTACGAGGGTATGAGTGACGGAGACTTTGTTGCGAAATAGGAAGCCGATTCTACATTTAATTTGTATTGGAGATGCTTAACCTGTTGTGGTATAGGGGGCAGTATTTTCACGGATAAAAAACGTACCCGATTTAATCTGGTTACTACTCCTGCCCAGAAACTAGAATATGCATATAATTAGTAGATTTGGATAGAAAACAAAAGTTTTTTTTTTAACCTTGTCAGCTCAGGGATTCAATCTTGCAACCTTACTGTTAACTAGTCCAACGCACTAACCACCTGCTTTACATTGCACTCCACGAGGAGCCTGCCTGTTACGCGAATGCAGTAAGAAGCCAAGGTAAGTTGCTAGCTAGCATTAAACTTCTTATAAAAAACAAATCAATCATAATCACTAGTTAAACTAGTAATATCATCAACCATGAGTAGTTATCTAGCCTGTCCTGCGTTGCATTGAAGGTTGTGCAATGTAACAGGAATAACGTTTTGTTTTCGAGATGATAGTTTCCGGATTCAACCGTATTAATGACCTACGGCTCGTATTTCTGTGTTTTATTATGTTATAATTAAGTCTATGATTTGATAGAGCAGTCTGACTAAGCGATGGTAGGCAGCAGCAGGCTCGTAAGCATTCATTCAAACAGCCCTTCGCAATGCATTGCGCTGTTTATGACTTCAAGCCTGTCAACTCAAAAGATTAGGCTGGTGTAACCGATGTGAAATGGCTAGCTAGTTAGCCGGGTGCACGCTCTGAGACTTGGAGTGGTTATTTCCCTTGCTCTGCATGGGTAACGCTGCTTCGAGGGTGGCGGTTGTCGATGTGTTCCTGGGTTGAGCCCAGGTAGGAGCGAGGAGGGGGACGGAAGCTATACTGTTACACTGGCAATACTAAAGTGCCTATAACAACATCCAATAGTCAAAGGTATATGAAATACAAATTGTAGAGAGAGAAATAGTCCTATAATTCCTATAATAACTACAACCTAAAACTTCTTACCTGGGAATATTGAAGACTCATGTTAAAAGGAACCACCAGCTTTCATATGTTCTCATGTTCTGAGCAAGGCACTTAAAAGTTAGCCTTCTTACATGGCACATATTGCACTTTTACTTTCTTCTCCAACACTTTGTTTTTGCACAATTTAAACATGTTTCATTATTTATTTGAGGCTAAATTGATTTTATTGATGTATTATATTAAGTTAAAATAAGTGTTCATTCAGTATTGTTGTAATTATATATATATATATATATATATAAAAATAAAATGTCCGATTAAACGGTATCGGCTTTTTTGGTCCTCCAATAATCGCTATTGAAAAATCATAAATCGGTCGACTTCTAGTCTGGAAGGAGAGTTTACAGTCTAACCAGACACCTACGCATTTATAGTTGTCCACATATTCTAAGTCAGAACCGTCCAGAGTGGTGATGCTAGTCGGGCGGGCAGGTGCCGACAGCAATCGGTTGAAGAGCATGCAATTAATTTTACTTGCATTTAAAAGCAGTTGGAGGCCTCCGAAGGAGTGTCGTATAGCATTGAAGCTCGTTTGGAGGTTTGTTAACAGTGTCCAAAGAAGGGCCAGATGTATACAGAATGGTGTCGTCTGCGTAGAGGTGGATCAGAGACTCACCAGCAGCAAGAGCAACATCATTGATATGTACAGAGAAAAGAGTCAGCCCAAGAATTGAACCCTGTGAAACCCCCATAGAGACTGCCAGAGTTCCGGACAACAGGCCCTCCGATTTGAAACACTGAACTCTGAGAAGTAGTTGGTGAACCAGGCGAGGCAGTCATTTGATAAGCCAAGGCTGTTGAGTTTGACAGAGTTGAAAGCCTTGGCCAGGTCGATGAAGACGGCTGCACAGTATTGTCTTTTATCGATGGCGATTATGATATTGTGTAGGACCTTGAGCGTGACTGAAGTGCATCCATGACCAGCTCTGAAACCAGATTGCATAGCGGAGAAAGTACAGTGGGATTCAAAAAATGGTCAGTGATCTGCTTGTTAACTTCGCTTTCGAAGACCTTAGAATGGCAGGGTAGGATAGATATAGGTCTGTGACAGTTTGGGTCTAGTGTCTGACCCCGGCAGCTTTCCAATCTTTGGGGATCTCAGATGATACAAAAGAGGTTGAACAGGCTATTGCAACAATTGCGGCAGATAATTTTAGAAAGAGGGTCCAGATTGTCTAGCCCAGCTGATTTGTAGGGATCCAGATTTTTTAGCTCTTTCAGAACATCAGCTGTCTGGATTTGGGTGAAGGAGAAGCGGGCTGTCAATAATGGACTAGTGAAACAAATACCAAAAGATAGTTTTTCGGTGGACTTTTCCTTTAAGCTGGAGACAGACAGCTCATTTGGGTGCTCATATGACATATGAAGCACAGAGACTGCGTTTTGGATAATAGGGTGGTCGTGTCTAACCCTGCTCATTCCTTCAACTTCGCTCCCAACAATTAATCGCCTATAGAGCCCATGGCCTCTATCACTAGACAGCTCATAGCGACTAGTGAGCTACAGGCAGGAATCAGCAATGCTAAATTGTAATTATTTACACCTCTATGGCCTATTTATTGCCTTACCTCCCTACTCTTCGACATTTGCGTGCACTAAACATAGATTATTCTATTGTGTTATTGACTGTACGTTTGTTTATGTGCAACGTAACTCTGTTGGTGTTTTTGTCACACTGCTTTGCTTCATCTTGGCCAGGTCGCAGTTGTAAATGAAAACTTGTTCTCAACTGACCTACCTGGTTAAATAAAGGTGAAATAAAAATAACAAAATCCCAGTAATGAGCCACCTATGGGAGGGGCGCCCCTTTGTGGACACTGACCCAACTTGTCACACTCACCCTGGGGAGACCGATATACTCATTGAACCCTGTGAACATCATGTAACGCGGGGTAACCGAGGCAGCATTAAACATGGACAAGCGTCCAACATACGTTGGGATTTCGTGAGACTGTATAGCCTACAGCCCTCGCTCCAGGAGTTACCCCAGCCAAGTGATCGAGGGCTGCATGCAAACCCTGTTTTCTTCATTCCCTCCAACTCCAGGAACTAAAAATATGAATTGTGTTGCCATAACGCCAGGGGAAAGCTAGTAAGTTATTCGTCAGAAGTTAAGCATGCTAGCCAATGTTACCCAGAACGCTTTTGAAAAAAAGTTAGGCTAGCTAGCCTCTTTGACCTCACCAAGGTCTGTTTAGAATAACTAAGCGAGTTACCGCTACGTATACCAGACAAGAGCTACCCCAGCAACTTCACCATAGGGAGGCAGGAACCTGGCTAGCACGCTATGCAGTGCACGTTTAGCTAGCCTGGTCTCAAAAGTCCACTTCGGACCGGATCGCTTCATCAACAAGTCTAGGAAGAGGCAATCGGTGCTAAACCGAGGCAGACAGGTGGCGGGGGGTACCCACCAAACCTGGCTGCCCTCTGAGTAGCCTCCCGTAACTGGTGACAGAGCGCCCAGGAACCAGTTGGGTGCAGGCAGCCACCACATACCCCACGCAGACAAGACATTCGCTCCCACCACTCAACCCAACTCCGCTTCCTGCATCTCGGTCTCAGCCGAGGTACCAGCATCCAGAACCTTGGCTGTGACCGAGATGCAGGAAGCGTTGGTAACTACACATTCTGTAAATCGTGAGTGAGTATCTTCCAGAGAAATGCTATAACTGCACGACTGGGAGAATGATCTTGACCCCGAACCCAGCTTAGCCATCATCGTCTCTGTTGTTTTCGTAGCCATCTTACTCATTGCACCAGCAAATTGAAACTAATTGTGATTAGAAAACTTATTAGAACAAGGACAACCTTCAGTGTACAACCTTCAGCACACAACATCCAGGGGGTGAATAGACTCTACCACTACAGGACAGTTTAGTTGGTGCAACCTAAGACCGTCTTGTTTTGCAATTGTTTTAGTGGCTTGAATTGTTCCTGTTCATACCGAGATGAAGGAATGAATCCGAGCCTCACGCTTGTCACCTGTGGAAGTTGGGACTTCCAGCGAGACGCCGATTTCATTGGCCTTGTCAGGCGTGATTGTAGATCCTTCAACCGAAATTGAGAGTGCGAGTGCGACCCCCCCCCCCCCCCATAGCAGCGTGACTAATGAATAGCGTACAATCCATAATATGAGAGGAACCAGCCTGCAGCATCCTTGGCGGTTGGCACAAAACAGAGTCATAGTCACAACCCGGTAACACTATCAAATCTAAGTCTCACACACACATACATGGGTTAACCTCTTGCCCAACCTTAGAGGGTGAGTATGGCAACAGTGTTTCTGAACAGTGATGTCAGCTCCTTGACATGGGCTTCACAGCTGGCTGCTTGTGTGAGGTGAGAGAGAGGGAACCCTCAGTGTCCTGTCTGTGACACCACAGTCTGACCCAGTCAGGGGAGGGGAGTGGGGCCATCCCATCACAAGGCCAGCTCAGTGGCCCACTGTCCCCACCCCATCACACAGGACCTAGGCCAGTGCTGGGAGCAGCTAGTAGAGAGCAGAGCTCTGGGGAGAGACCCCCCGACCTGCCTGCTGCCAACTACACACATCTAGTGGGCAAGTCCTGGAAAGCTTGCCTAGCTGGCACTGCTGCCCAACCATAGCTGTCATGAGTCCAAGTGACAGCTGACGAGACAAGAGAATAATATACTATATATGGACTAATCAACTCACACCAGTGTTTATGTGCACACCAATCCCAATTATATCTTCATTGTAATATCAGTCATATTTTAATTGTGTGCATTTACAGATTGTTTTCAAATTAGAAATTGGCCATGGAGCTGAGCATTGGCGAGTTCTATTTCTGTCATGTTTAACAAACACAGCCTCCTAAATCAACACCCTTCCATTTTCTAGCCTGCCCGCTGCTGACAGTTTCCTGATCCAGTTGGAGTCCTTCCAGACCAACCCTGAGTACCAGGCGAATTAATATAGCATTTCTATTGGAGCCATGTTGCTCTCAACCGGATGCTTTTAGACATTTCCATGTTAGTCATGTAGACCAACCAAAAGCTCTGTGGACTAACTAATTACAGATGAACAAGGTCTAGACTATAGCCAAACCGTTTTGTTGTCGACCCTACATACATCACACTGAGCCCACACACTGGTTGAATCCACGTCATTCCAATAAAATGACGTTGAACCAACGTGGAATAGACGTTGAATTGACGTCTGTGCCCAGTGGGATGGTACATATTTGATATGCAGAACAAGTCTATTCCCAGTACCACCAATTTCACAGGCTGTTAGACAGCAATCTGAGGCAAAATTAACTTGTTCCTGATCGTCTTAAAAAGCAGACTTAACACACACAGCCAAAGGAGCGTACAGTGGAGACAGTCACTGCACATGAATTACGCTGCCCTGTTCCCACAACGCTTCTTCCTTCGTCAGCTCTGTGTACTGGCTAATCATTTCCAAGCCTTTAGCTGAACTCACTGACAATATCTCCCTCAATGCAGGTGCATTCGACTTTTGCCAAGCTTGTTTAAGTGGCTTTAAGAGCAAAAACCAAAATCTCCAAAAGTTGGAGGCCAAACGTAAACATTCCTGGGCTTTTAAACAATTAGGCTAATTGGAAAAAGGTCTGTTCTGTGGTTTACTCAGTCAAAATAGAACACGAAGTGAACAGCTGACAAGGACACTTGTTCCCAGAGAAGAACATCATCCTCAAATCATTTATTCATCCAAAGAAAGCAAGCAGGGAATCTGAACAAAAAACAAGTACTAAAAGCCACAAAACACAATCCCCACCAATTGTGTCTTGATTATGAGTGTCTATTGATTGTCAGAACAAGCCGGATATCAAGGCAGGTCTGAACAACAAGCATCTTAAACCTCCTAATGTTAGTCCCTGGGTAAAGAGTTGACCAGATGATATAGAGGAAAAGCACCGCCCTGACAGACAATCACCTAAAAAAAGATAAACTCCCTCTGCTGGTCAAAATATAAACAAACCAACCCGCAAGAATTCCGTTCAGTAACATCAAGGGGCAGTTTGAAAATAATATCTAGGCTAAAAAACAATAACATCCCTTGCTACATCACATTATATCAACTGGTTCTGTACATTTTTCTTGGATAAATATTAAATCCCAGTAAGAAAATCCCCACTGTACTCACTATTAGTCTGTATTATGATATTTGGACTTTCCCTCAGGTTTAGTTTACCTCCCAAGTTTGAGTAAATCAAGTTATGTGCATAATTCATGTGATATTGAAGTGGTACAGTAGGTCTGAAGCAAAAAACATTGTGTTCATCTCTTTGAATTCTAAATTATGTCAATGCGGACAGCAGATGAGATTTTCAGTCACAATTCTTTCAAGTCTGCCTCGTGGTTCTACTCACCGAAACTGACCTCGGTGGTAGTATCCATCTGGGGTCTTTTTCTTCAACATTGAGCAGAGGGCCAGTCTGAATACCCTCTCGTTTCCAAAGTGGTGTTGAGCGTAGTCAGAGTACAGCTTCTTTAAACCCTGGGAGACAGCAGACATGGGGATGTGCACAATGTCACGTCTGACCAGATATGGATGTTTCTGAACACACCCATCCACCCTGACCCCACACAGTAACAAAGTATTCTCTAGGCTGCCTGTTGTCGGGTGGGAATGATAACACCAGCAGGAAATATGGCATCCACTGCCAACAAACCAATAAAGCAGGGGGCTCCCATCTTCCCCTCCTACTATCCCCCCCTCCAGGTCAAATGCTCCTCATCCATCCACCCTTTGCCAGACCACTGTACATCGACTGCCATAACCATCATTCACTCAGCCAGGAGGGTAAACATGTCACACAGTGGACCGCTGCTACAAATTCACCTCAACCCGGGTGAATATCATTGTTCACAATTTGATAAAAGGGCCTTCTTCCTTCCATGGGACAGTGACTTAGTATAAAGATACTGTTAAGTTTATAAAATGGCTTACACTATCAAAGCATATCCAGACTATCACATCCAGCCGTGATTGGGAGTCCCATAGGGCGGCGCACAATTGGCCCGGCGCCATGCCAGTTTGGCCGTCATTGTAAATAAGAATTTGTTCTTAACTGACTTGCCTAGCTAAATAAATGTTACATTTATAAAAACTGTCAGGTATTATATTGTATTGTTAAAACTACCGATGTTCATTCCTAAGTCACTGAATGTGCATGATCAGACTTATTTCATGATAATCTACGCATTATTATAATCAATGACATTATCATAAGGACTTTGGTCTTGCAACGTAGAAATACATTAACATTCATTTAAATCGATTTGAGTCAATCAAGATGTCTCGACTAAATTGATATGAAAGGCAGAATAAATACACACACTTGGCTTTGAATTCTCTGAACCACTAACAATCTTACCTACACAACCAAATAAGGTATCCCTCAAAGGCAGAAAAGGTTGCCAGTAAGAAGGGATAGTGAAGCTGCGCTAGTCCTCCACACAGCTGTGTTCTCTCTATGCATATCATTCCAGCAGGAGTGATGAGGCTCACCTGACTGTGTAGCTGAGGAGTTTTGGACAGCTTCATGAAGATAAGGTGAGGCTTGAAGGCTTTGCGGTCACCAGATGAGAGGCATTTCTCCTCAAACGTTTTCCTCACAAGACCTGGAGCAAATGACCAGAGCGAGGGTGATGGGAAAAACAACAGCAGATCTATTTGTAGCTCAGGACCACGGGGGAGAGAGCAACTTTAAGCCAGGGTGGTGTAAGACAAGGAGATAATCAATAGGAGGAGAGGGCGGGGGGTATAGGGGTTAGTGGAAGAACACAAATGGCCAGTAAAAGACAGCAGCTGATAATCTGTTAGTGTCTATTTTAGGGAAGCTTTCTCCATCTAAAAAGCGCAGCTTCATTGAAAAAAGCTTGTAATATCTAAAAAGTACAAAATATAAAAGATATCAGATTTTGATAATGCGTGAAAAAAGCAAAACATTAAAGATGCACTATAATGCAGAAATAGCACCACCATTTTGTGGTTGCTAAAATTGGAGGTAAGTCTAATTTCAGTTTGTGACAAAACAAGTATAGTGTAGACAAACATTGTGTGAAATATATTTTCCATAACTACAAATCATTGTATTTTCAGCCAGTGTACAAAACCGAAAGTAAGATGCAAAAACTAAACATAGAAGCATAAAAATAGTGCCCATAGAACAGATCTACCGCTTCAGATCTGCTTGCTTTCAATGACAATAACTGATCTATAACTAGGGCTGTTGTGGTGACCGTATTACTGCCAGTGACTTGTCATGAAGGCAAGTGAAGACAAGTGACCGCCAGTCACTTGTCTGTTAAGTCACGGTAAATAGGCTTCTCCAAGCTCTGATGCTGCTGATGGTCATTAGCAGCCAACCAAACTTGCTAACTGCCTGGTACTCAGCACTCTATTGTCCCTCTAATCACTGACATCAATGCAAATGTAATCAAAAAATGTCATGAGAGCCCATGAGCTCATGTTGCGCAACATATCTATAGGCTATGCAATTACGTGATGGCTTCTATAAAAAAAATATTTTTAAAGGATCCCATCAGCTTTATATATTTATATCTCAACCTCCCTAATATTAAGCACATTGCTTTTTTTTTTACAACAGGAGTATAGCCTACCTGGCTGGCACAAATTAACCACAGGAAAGCTTCCTCCATTCGCCATTTAAGTGAATAGATGACACTTATTTTTTCTCGCTACCCCGGTTTTGATACAGGTGCATGATAAAGACCCATTCTAAATCAAAACAAATTTCACATATATTATTTAGTATATGTAAAAACAAGATTAAATCAAGAATAGTCTGAAGGGTGACAATATTAACCTATCACTCGTGTGCCACTTGTGAATTATATAGTCGCCTGTGAATGACCCCCAGCAACGAATCATACATGCACACCTCATGTAGCCTAGCCCATAGGCATATATATGTTTTGATAAGGTTTGGATCACAACTTCTTAAAATTAAGCACCTTAATCCGCTTTACAAGGGGTGTAAACCTTCCCCTCTGTCTGCTCGTTTTCCTTAACAGGATGTCGGTGGGCGGAGCCGGGAGGGTCGTCAGCAACATGGGACACCCCTGGGCTCGGGTGTGTTCCGGATATAAATAAATACGTCTTTCACCCATACATTGAAGAGACTCTCTCCACGCAGACACACTTGTTTTTAGTTGTGGCAATTTGGGGCTTCTTTGAGTTAATTTGTTTTGGCACCTCTCAAATATAAATAAATATATATATAAAAATAAATAAATAAATAAATAAATAAATATATATATATATATATATATATACACACACACACATACACACACACACACACAGTTAAGTCTAATAAATATATTTTGTTATTCCGTAATCAACGTTTTCTCCTTTTTGTTATGGTCTACGAGCCAGTTCGTGACAAGCCTAACTGGCATACATAAGCAGCGAGTGATTTTCAAAGTTTGGGGAAGATCATTTCACTATAAAAATGCACCTTTATAATAAAAGCATTACATGCATAATTGCATTTGCGGTCACTTTTGATAATGGTGTTTTCTGCTAATGGAACATTTGCGCTTATAGTCTACTACAATGAGCGCATAGCAGCGCTTGTGAAGAAAGAAACTATTAGGCTATCAACATTTTAAGCTAAACGTTATGATCTTATGCATACATTGCGTAAAAAAGGTTGATGCTAGTGGTATTAAATTTGGGATCTAGCGCATCCCACAACTGTCCCAGACTATGTTCGGAATATTTATTTCTCGCACAGAATGTCAACTTTTGTACTATGAGAGATGGTAGAATGACATAGGCTAGTGATTTTGCTGTTCGTTAGGCCTACTCATCTTGTTGGCTGATGAAAAGTAAAATGTGGACAGTTATTCCAATATCTTCAATATGCACCTCGGAATTGGATAAGGACGCTCGCAGTTGCGTCCCCGATGGGTCTGTCTTCACTTGTAGCCTGTGAGAAAGACCCGATCACATGATGGAGAGACATGTGAGTGAGTGGTGATTCGTGACCGCCACAGCCCCATCTATAATACACTATGTGAATTTGATTGGGTCGCCCAAAAAGTTACATTCGCCGGTTCTAAATTGGTTTAGGACCTATTTAACCGTTAGTCACACTTGGTGAACATAACTCAGAGAAAACATATCACATGTGGCGTTCCACAGGTTCCATGTTGTGCAGTTTTGTACTCAGATCCCTTGACTTCTTCCAAATTTTGTTACGTTACAGCATTACTCAAATGTATTAAAAACATTTTCCCGCATCAACCTACCACCAATACCCCATAATGAATACTTACTCTACACAAGTATTCAGACCACTTGCTATGAGACTCAATTGAGCTAACGTGCATCCCGTTTCCATTGATCATACTTGATGTTTCTACAACTTGGTAAAAATCAATTGATTGGACATGATTTGGAAAGGCACACACTTGTCTATATAAAAAAAGTTCCCATTGTTGACAGTGCATGTCAGAGCAAAAACCAAGCTATGAGGTCAAAGGAAGTCTGTCGAGCTCTGAGACAGGATTGTGTTGAGGCACAGATCTGGGAAAGGGTACCAAGAAATGTCTGCAGCATTGAAGGTCCCCAAGAACACAGTGGCCTTCATCATTCTTAAATGGAAGAAGTATGGAACCACCAAGACTCTTCCTAGAGCTGGCATCCCAGCCAAATTGAGCAATCGGGGGAGAAGGGCCTTGGTCAGTGAGGTGACCAAGAACCCGATGGTCACTCTGACAGAGCTCCAGTGTTCCTCTGTGTAGATGGGAGAACCTTCCACAATCTCTGCAGCCCTCCACCAATCAGGCCTTTACGGTAGAGTGGCAGCCCGCTTGGAGCTTGCAAAACACACCTAAAGGACTCAGACCATGACAAACAAGATTCTCTGGTCTGATGAAACCAAGATTGAACTCTTTAGCCTGAATGCCAAGCGTCATATCTGGAGGAAACCTGGCACCATCCCTACGGTGAAGCATGGTGGTGGCAGCATCATGCTGTGGGGGTGTTTTTCAGCGGCAGAGACTGGGAGACTAGTCAGCATCGAGGGAAAGATGAACAGAGTAAAGTACAGAGAGATCCTTGATCAAGTCCTGGTCCTGATCCTAAGCCCACAGCTTTGGGACAAGTCTCTGAATGTCCAGCCAGAGCCCGGACTTGAACATCTCTGGAGAGACCTGAAAATAGCTGTGCAGCAACACTCCCCATCCAACCTGACAGAGCTTGAGGGGATCTGCAGAGAAGAATGTTAGAAATTCCCCATACAAAGGTGTGCCAAGTTTGTAGCTTCTTACCCAAGAAGACTCGAGGCTGTAATCGCTGCCAAAGGTGCTCCAACAAATTACTGAGTACAGGGGGACTGAAACTGTGGACATTCTTAAAACACACCTTTTTAGCATTGCTTTTCCTTAGGGTGCTTTTTAGTCATTCAGTTTTTAATTGTTATTCTTTAGTTTATCCTTTTATGTAGTAAATATTTAAGTTATTTTCATTGTTAATTCGATTTTTTCCCCCCCTCCTGTGACGCACATTGCGTTGCATTCCATGTCTGAAATGTGCTGTATAAATAATTGATATTGCAGCTTAAATATTAATTTATGAAAGCATACCATTTAAAATGGCTAAAAACAATCCTCATATACACAGATTTATTAAAACATTGGCAGCCCAACTCACATCAATATACAGCTAGAAAGGCACAGTGAGTGACGTCAGATTCCGCACACGGGATAAAAGCAGGTGGAGGAGGATGGGAAGAGGGAGAGTAAGGAGAGGGGGGTTGGGTGGGGGAGCAGCAGCCGACTAGCAGTAGTACCCACCTGCAATCTGGACCAGTTTGACAACGTTTTCTCCCTGGGCCAACTCTATAAAACGCCACCTTCCTGAAGTGTCCGATGCTATGGAAGGGTAGGATGAGCTCTCGCCCCCGCAGCAGGTCCTGCAGCGATGCCTTCATCTGGGCCACTGCACACACTGCCCTGCAGTCAGCAGAGCACAGCATTAATCCTCTCCATCCCTCTACTTCATCCTCTTTCCACCACGGTCACACACTGGTCAGTCAGGCTAATACATAAATTTACCCCTGCAGTATTTCGTGATGGAAATATACATTTCCTGGGATGTGGACACAGTCAGACATGTAACCATGTGTTAGTCATAGGGAGATACAGTTCCAGGACTATATATATTTAGTGGCTATGGAGGTTCAAAAAAGTAGAAGTGGTTGCTTACATTGTGTTTTACTGTATGTTTTCAGAAAATACCACACTGCACTGAATATTTTCACCTATGGACAAATTATATTTTAATCAATATTCTCTCTACAAATGTGTAGGATATAGAAACAGACAGAATATGGCTTCTGCCATCTATAAACAGAGGGTGGCTGTTTGGTTGAAATAAGTGAGATCAGCTGCAGATACTCACAAGTTCACTTCCTCTTGACTGGCCAAGTGGGTCACCAGCAGCATGATGTGGAGACTGGCTACAGGCACCAGTGCCCGAGTGAGTCTGGAGTCCCTCTGCATCACCAGGGCCTGCACCGCCCCCACGCCTACACTGATCTGCACAAGTAGAGCATGCCATTCACTCTCTGGCCATTCAGTTCCAGCAGTTGCCTTGTGATGACATTTAAAGTGAAACAAGCAGTAATGTATTCCAATTATCAGTCAGTTCATGTGGAGAAACTTGAGAAATACACCAAAATAACACCAAAATAACAATTTAACATTTACTTTTCAACAAACAAAAAAACGAATTCATAAAATCGTACTTTACGATTTGTGATGGGTATTGAAACAAAGTAGTTTGGGCCGTGTTTTCTTTCTCTCTGCATCCTCCTCACTCTCTAACCAAACACTCACCTCTTTCGCTTCTTCTTCAAATTGGCCTCTGGCTTAGTGACTAGGGGAAATGTAGCACAATGATAGTGTTTTACAAGAGACAAATGTGTGATTCTGTTATTCTGTAGTTGGATCCTCTTCACTATTTCATTTTCTGAGGAACAAGGGGGAGATGACAGCATGCAAATGGCTAAGATGGATCCTCCAAATATCACAGACATAATTTCCAACAAAAGTGCTCCAAGATTCTGGGTGAATGTAATGAAAATTTGAAGCTAGTGAACACAAGCTATTCTTTGAAAGTAGTTGAGCAACAGAAAAAAACTGCTCATAGTAAAATGTATGGTCTGACTGAATGGATTGTGTGTGTGTGACTCACAGGAGGATGCGGAGGGGAGAATGGCTCATAATAATGTCCAGAACGGAGTAAATGGATTCAAACATCTGGAAACCATGCGTTTGATACCATTCCACTCATTAACATGAGCCCATTCTTCCCAATTAAGGTGCCACCAACTTGCTGTGGTGTAACTCCACCCCATCCATTGTGCTGTGTTGACAACAACAAGCATGCAAACAGTATCTTATGATGCAGTGTGACAGCGATGATCCTAGAACTTCTGATATTAAGCCATGGAACTGGCCACCACCAAGACAGTACATAACAATATAATGTACTTGGATGGAACCAAAAAAAAGGGGGGGGGGGGACTCCGTTTGTGCAGCATGTCATCCAATTACTATGGAATGCACTTTCCCTTTGATGTTAGTGAGAAGAGAATGTTCTCACAATTCTCTAATAATAGTTCTCTTTTTCAAATTTGTCACATGGGCCAAATACAACAGGTGTAGACCTTACCGTGAAATGCTTACTTACAAGCCCTTAACCAACAATGCAGTTAAGAAAATATTTACAACAAAAAAGTAACAATAATGAGGCTATATAAAGGGGGTACGAGTCAATGTGCAGGGTAGTCGAGGCAATTTGTACATGTAGGTAGGGGTAAAGTGACTATTGTTAGGGTTTGACCAACTATTTGTTTGCATAACCTATATAATATAACAAAGAAGCTATGCTATAATATTAAGTTTATACTCTATATGATAAGAGCATACTGCTGTGTGAGTGGAAGGGGCTCATGGGATGTTGAGTCATATGGAAAGAATGCAGATGCTGTAAATCAGGGATATGGAAGAGCTTGTTAAAAGATAAGGGCAGGATATGGGTGAAATGTATATGCAGAGGGGTGTCAGGGTTTTAGAGAACTGTGCGTTGTGCAGTCACCAGATAAATCGACTGCCAAAGATAATCACCACGCCCGGCAACAGGAGGCGTCTCGAGGTTGGGACTAACCTGCACGCCAACGATAGGATGAGTAAGTTTAAACCACGCTCATCCTCCCTCTGACAGGCCAGCAGTGAGCGGGAACTATCTCTGTCAGAGTATATAATGAAAAGCAAAGGATGTGTAACTCAGTTCTCTGTTTTGCCCTGCGAGGTGTTACAGAGAGCCCGTATATACGAACCACCTATTTACCCTTCAAGTGTTTGCATTAATTAAAGTACAAAGAAATCAGAAGTTACTATGTGCTGAATATTTTGTTCCGATACCAGATTCGAATTCACGCAACTTAACACTATGCATAGATAATAAACAGCAAGGTGCTAGTGAAGTTAAGTCTTTCAATTTTCCATTGAGGTTGGACTACTTAAATGTCAAGAGTCACTAGAGTCTCAAAGCCACAAGAAGGTAGAACACATTGTAAACATTGCTTGTTAGGGGATGTAATTGTAGAAACAATGGATTGGTTTAGTCGACTTCCTCAATCGCTGTTCCAAATTACAAAGTGGAAGACGTAGATGCTGTTTTACACAGAGTCAATGAAAAGCTGTTGCAATGCAAGTGACTTTCTTCAGCAGCAACTATATCAGTTGATCGATCATGTGCAGGTGACAGCAAGAGGTCGTTGTCATGGTCCTTGCTGCTCGTCTCGAGCTCGACAGCATAATCAGTCCCAGTGACCGGCTGCATTCCAAAGAAGTTTACCTGACCTTGAGGTAATACAGAAGAGTAGAAACCGTTTTGATTAGCTTCCTTTGTCAAATTTAGCGTGGGGCTTCGTGCAGTTTGCACATTGATGTTCTCGGACTGAAAGCATTCTTTGAAGCAGGCAAATCCCTCTAACAGATGTAAGAAGTTAAGTCTGAGCAGGACAACATAAATGAGACTAACCAGATAACGTTAGCTAGCAACATAGCATTTGGAGTAAGGATAGTTAACTCACGCGTGACCAGGTCATGGCATTCAGTCTTTTATTACTCGCTAGCTACCTTTAACTAACTAGCTCCTGCCATCTGTTAAAATACGTCTAATTGAAGTTAACTAGTAACGTCGCTGGCTTTGTAGAGAATAAAAACAAATTTTCCAGCATTTGTTTTTAGCATAAAATTAAATGGTACTTTATGCAGCAAACCTGCAAAATGTGTGCTTACTTCTAGCTAGCTAACATAACTCACTACACTTGTAAACACAAGACTACGGATACTCAAAATGATCAAATTTCATACACTTATGACAAAAACAAACGTTAGTTGACATAATTTATACAACGAGTGGGTCTAATTTCATTGGTTAAAACCGCATTCCCGCCGGTGTCTATTCCACAAATGACCACCGGCTAAATCTATGACGTTTAAGTGCCTATTTACTCTGTTCCATCTGACTGCACAATCCACTGTCTCATCAGCCCAGCCAGGCAATTTATAACTTGATTTCCACTATAAAAGCATCTACACATTATCTCACATTTCGCTTAGACAAAAATGTCGTTTTCAACAGCGGAGATCTATATAAACCTTGCAGTTTGTATCTCCGACATTTGCAACATTGTTTCAGTCGGAACGAGACTGACAGACAGGCAGGCAGCGTTTCTCAGCCAGTTGAAATCAAGAGTCTGCTGGCATCATTTTTATGGATATATACAAAAACATTAATTTTTTTATTTATTAAAACAAAACACAGCTAATTTGCAGTCTTTCCAGCTTTAGTTTGACGTGATTCTGTTACTGTTGTGTTTTTGGCCCGTTCCTATGAACAACATTGTCCTGACAAGTGAGCACATTTTCTATGTCAGGCGAAATAACCGCCTCATTAGCACATTGTTATGGATGTATCTAAATAAATATCACTAGAAAACAGCTTTAAAAAATGCAAATGAAGCTACTTTGCTGTTATTCTGGCTTTTGACGTGACTGTAAGTTAGCCGTAGTTGGCTAGCTAGCAAGCAAGAAGAGATAAGAATGTTGACAGCCAGTATGGAACGAAGGATTGGGTCGCGTCCGTAGACAGAACAAAAAGACAAATCGACTGGGTCGCGTCTCTAGCAACCCTAGTTTTGGATTATATCTCGTGGAAGGATGAAATAGTATGAATAAACTGATCAAAATAACATTTTTAAAGAAAATATGTCAATCATTATTTGAATATGTTGGTAACCCGTTGTATAAAAGTGATAATGCCCTCGAAGCCGGTGTTTGGAGGATATATTGGCACGGTTTGCGGGCCCTCGCAATAAAACCTCCAAACACCGGCTTCGAGGGCATTATCACTTAAATGTTTGCTAGGTATATTATGACATTCTCGTGCTGATTGCTACAGTTTGACAATCATGGCAACGTGTTACCTTTTATATTTGTTTGTCTGTAAATGGTATTAAATTAGCTAGATCTTTTTGTTTGACCTTTATTTAAATAGGCAAGTCAGTTAAGAACATATTCTTATTTACAATAAGAACATATTCTTATTTACAATGATGGCCTGGCAAAAGGCCTCCTGCTGGGACGGGGGCTGGATAAAAAATAAATAATAATAACAAATATAGGACAAAACACACATCATGACAAGAGAGACAACACTACATAAAGAGAGACCTTAAGACAACAACATAGCATGGTAGAAACACAACATGGCAGCAGCACAACATAGTAGCAGCACAAAACAGGGTACAAACATTATTGGGCACAGACAAAAGCACAAAGGGCAAGAAGGTAGAGACAACAATACATCACTCAAAGCAGCCACAACTCTCAGTAAGAGTGTCCATAGTTCACTCTTCAGAATATATAACATTTTCTAATACAGATGTAGTGATGTTGATTAGTAACCTTCACTTAGCCAAACACTTGTATGGAGCCTAACCTTACCGTTACTGCTTATGAAGGTCCAAGTACCTTAGCTACTGTATATGTTATTTTCATAGGTAGACTGGCTCTGGCAGCCAAATACTCAATCTAAATATGAATCGATTCTCAATTGCGATACGGTTCTAGAAATATTAAGCCCACAACTTTCATATCACGCCAAAATAATTTCACAAATGCAAAATGCACAATTACTGTACAGTTTTAAACAAAGATTTATAGAAACCCTGGATTACTAATGCTATGTATTGGCTTTGAAGCCAACGGTAGGACACGTTGGCAATCCTCAGAAAACCAGTCCTCCATAGGAATGAATGGAATTCTACAGTATTTCATTTAAATGTTTCAAGGACAAAATTACATGTTTTCAAGTATTTTTGTTGTTGTAGTGGGGACAGTAACATTAGTACTTTCAAAAAAGTTTACCTTAATGAAAATGTTTTTCTATATATTTTTTATTTAAATTAGTATATTTAGCTGACATAATATAATTTGAAAGTAAGCATTAAGGTGTCTGTAATAGAATGAACATGGCAAAAACAAATGTAGACATTAGTAAATGCATTTCTATAAGGTTTTTTACAACGGCGAGGGAGTGCCAAGATGGAGGCGCAGCTGCTTCAAAACAGCACTCCTGTTGTCAGTTAGGCTACCTCTGGCGAGCACATGGAGGGCTGTGCGGCCCCCCAAAGAAATGCCACCCCACACCATGACTGACCCACCGCCAAACCGGTCATGCTGGAGGATGTTGCAGGCAGCAGAACGTTCTCCACGGCGTCTCCAGACTCTGTCACGTCTGTCACGTGCTCAGTGTGAACCTGCTTTCATCTGTGAAGAGCACAGGGCGCCAGTGGCGAATTTGCCAATCTTGGTGTTCTCTGGCAAATGCCAAACGTCCTGCACGGTGTTGGGCTGTAAGCACAACCCCCACCTGTGGACGTCGGGCCCTCATACCACCCTCATGGAGTCTGTTTCTGACCATTTGAGCAGACACATGCACATTTGTGGCCTGCTGGAGGTCATTTTGCAGGGCTCTGGCAGTGCTTCTCCTGCTCCTCCTTGCACAAAGGCCGAGGTAGAGGTCCTGCTGCTGGGTTGTTGCCCTCCTACGGCCTCCTCCACGTCTCCTGATGTACTGGCCTGTCTCCGGGTAGCGCCTCCATGCTCTGGACACTACGCTGACAGACACAGCAAACCTTCTTGCCACAGCTCGCATTGATGTGCCATCCTGGATGAGCTGCACTACCTGAGCCACTTGTGTGGGTTGTAGACTCCGTCTCATGCTACCACTAGAGTGAAAGCACCGCCAGCATTCAAAAGTGACCAAAACATCAGCCAGGAAGCATAGGAACTGAGAAGTGGTCTGTGGTCCCCACCTGCTGAACCACTCCTTTATTGGGGGTGTCTTGCTAATTGCCTATAATTTCCACCTGTTGTCTATTCCATTTGCACAACAGCATGTGAAATTTATTGTCAATCAGTGTTGCTTCCTAAGTGGACAGTTTGATTTCACAGAAGTGTGATTGACTTGGAGTTACATTGTGTTGTTTAAGTGTTCCCTTTAATTTTTGGAGCAGTGTATATATATATATATATATATATATATATATATATATATATATATATATATATATATATATATATATATATATATATATATATAACAGTAGTTTTAACCGGCTTTATCACTGTTGAAGCCGAGAGTGTTGTTTTTCATTGACAACACGTTTCTGGCAGCCTTCGTCCATTACATACAATACATGTTTTCGGGGGGGCATGTAATAACAGGTGGTCCTTCTGTCTTCTGTAAACACGTAATGTAACATGGAGATATGGCCTCGTGGGAACATTAACCCTATAAAGGTGTGTATCAATTTAACGTTTTGTTTTTTGGAAATTATTTCTCTCTGAAATGAAAAATTAGGACCTTAAGCGTCCAAATCCGTACCGCAAGAGAAGCGTTTTAATGTTCAGACCGAGCAGCAGGGATCTGAACAAAAACCCGTACAAAAGACGCCTTCATCCAATGACTCTGATGTGTAATTTAATGGAACTGATCCATGATCAAGCGTTAACCTTCACTGTGCTTTGACACTGTTACTGAAACTGAAACACAGTGTTTCTGTTAACTGGTACAATAGCTAAATGATAATGGGGTGAGGTGATTACAATATTGTATAGACAAGGTATTTACAAGATAATAATTTTCCTTGCACTAATTTCTCACTAAATTTTGAAAGTTGTCAATCACTTTTCTGTGCTTGAGTACTGGTACTTCCGGAAAACAAATAGCCAGCAGCAGGTGGTGATAGAGTATCAGTTTATGCCCTGTTAACCTCAATTAGACTAGGCCACACCCATTCTTGTAACAGACATCAGAATCAGGACATGGTAACGCACACATGCTGTGTAGATGGCCTAGTGTACAACCCCAACCCAGCCCTAGAACAAACGAGACACAAACTAGATAGAATAGAGTTCTTATAACTGTATGTCGCCTTTCTTCGTGTATTTAAATAACTGGCAGGAAAAGACTGATTAAATCAATACATAATATACACCCTCCTGTAATAAAGACAGAAGTCACACACGTTGAAGTGAAGGGCAGATCTCTAAACAAGCCAGTAGTTTGTCGTTATGCAACATTGAGCTTATACAGTATTGAAATATTACATAAAAAAAGTTTAATTAATGTTACATTTCCATACAATATTTTAAAAGTACACCACGATACTTCTTCCTTGTTCACCATCCTCTCCCCAGGTAACACCTGTATTGTTTGCGGAACAAACAATGCCTTGAAAAAAGGCTCATGTATGTTCTTCCCTCTACTGTTAACGCCGTTGTTTGTGTTTTGTAACTGTACACCACTGGATTTGGTTTCAGATTGTGGGGGAGATACCTGCTATCACAAAAAGGGAACAGGTGTAATAGCAGGACCAGTTTGGCGACTCGTTCTTTAACTGAACAGAAGCAGACAGGTGAACGCCTGGAGTGTCTATCTCCCCATCTTATCTCTTGTTGCCTATGTCAATTTAAGTACACAATCTCTGAGGTGAGTGAGAATCTGAAACGCCTATATTTGCTCACAGTTCCTTCCTCCAGGATATGTGTAGCACAGGAACTTAGGCTCTGGTTACAGAGCATGTTTTGTTGATGAATTTTTCATAGTAAATAGAATAATGAAAATTGGGGTGCAATGTTATACAACAGCTATCATTCATAGAACCACCATTGTAAGATGTTTTACATGTAAATTGTAGCTGTGTATGTGTTTCACAAAAATCAAAAGACCTCTTCTTACACTGAAATATTCTTGAAATGTACATAATCATCTCAAAGATGTGTAATTGATTGTGGTATGTACTGAATGTCAGTCATTAAAGGCATGTGGGTGCAGTCATAAAACAGATTATAAAGTGGAGGATTACAATTCATGGCATTTGAGACATTCAATCGGCTCTACTGTCAGGCACCAGTACACCGCAAAGTCATCCTGCATCATGGAATCCATTTATGACATTACAGAGAGGCTATTGCATGAAAAGGTTATGAAGAGAGCAGTTGCTGTCAACTCAATCATCAGTCAAACACACTGCCTTATAAAGTAATCTTTTTAACCAGGCTGGCTGTGTTCAAGACTCTGCCCCAAGATAGCATCAACAGGATTTACGTGCACACAGAGTGTGACAGAGTCACTGCTCCAAGTACTTCGTCTCTCTCCCTCTTAATCCACTGTTTCCTTTAACACTAGCCCTCCTCATTGGTCAGCAGTAAGGAGACCTTGATGTACTGGAATTTGCCTCATCAAAGGTGAACCTGACCTAGCTCTTCTACCGCCGGTGATGTTATTAACCTAGAGCAACCTCTTTGCCGTCAAAGAGTAAGCAGCTAGGGTATCTTTTAATAACCTTGTTTTTTTGATGCATTTGATATCTACGGGCCAGTTGGTGGATTGTGATAATTCTTCAAACTAATCCCTTGGGGTAAATCTGTCACCATGTTTCGGGATTTGATTAGTAACAACAATCCTGGGGGGTAACAGAAGACGGTTTGATTCCGTGATAGTATCACAGCACATATCATGCTAATCAACTGGAACTAGAATTTATGTCTGTAATTGATCATTTGTTGCTTAAACAGGAAAAACAGTATTGAGGTACATCATTTTTTTCTTACTTCTCATTTTAAAGTCTACAGTATATGGGTGTGATCTTATGTTGCACAACCTCTGAAAGCATATGAAACTATGAAATTAATTATAGGCCTAATTCTCCTTATACTTTTAATTTTGCACCTGGATCTCTTGGAATGAATCGGTGGATGTGCCTCTCAACTGTGATTATGTTCATCTTCTGCTGGTGAGTTGGATGTTACTTTTACTTTGATGTGTGAAGAAAGACAGACTTTTGTTTTACATTTGTGCTTTAATCCTATTTGATATTTACCTTTCAAAACCTGACAAAATACATGTTTAAAATGTGATTCCTCAGTCTATTTTATGTATTATTTGGTTGGCTGAAATGAAGATGTTGGTTTTGGTTTCATCATGGTTTGATGCTTAAGATGTAGGCCTTTTGACATATGACCCTGTCACATGACAGTGTTGTGAGTGTCCCTTTAGACCTCTGTAGCACAGTCCTGTTATTTGGTACAACACAGTGGCAATGTACTAGTAAGTAACTTAATGTACCTTGTGCAGTAAGTACTAGCATGTCAAGGTTATAAACAAAGACAAGGCCATCGATCCATTTCGCTACAAACATACAATAAGAGGAAATCAATGCTTTAATAATGAACGCTCAACCTCCTAGACTTTAATGGTATCTATTGATCCTCAGTGCCCACAACCGAATATCTGCTCTGTAATGGATATTTGATGGAAAGCGAAAGTGCTAATGGTTGTTTTGTGTGTGCTGCTGCACTACCCTGCAGCAAGGTGGTCCATTCTTTATTTGTTTTGCCAAGTAAAGCTGTTGATATACAATACCAGTCAAAAGTTTGGACACACCTCCTAATTCAAGGGTTTTTCTTTATTTGTACTATTTTCTACATTGTAGAATAGTAGTGAAGACATCAAAACTATGAAATAACACATATGGAATCATGTAGTAACCAAAAACGTGTTCAACAAATGAAAATATATTTTATATTTGAGATTCTTCAAATAGCCACCCTTTGCCTTAATGACAGCTTTGCACACTCTTGGCATTCTCTCAACCAGCTTCATGAGGAATGCATTTCCAACAGTCTTGAAGGGGTTCCCACATATGCTGAGTACTTGTTTGCTGCTTTTCCTTCACTCTGCAGTCCAACTCATCCAAAACCATCTCAATTGCATTGAGGTTGAGTGATTGTGGAGGCCAGGTCATCTGATGCAGCACTCCATCACTCTCCTTGGTCAAATAGCCCTTACACAGCCTGGAGGTGTGTTTTGGATTATTGTCCTGTTGAAAAACAAATGATAGTCCTACTAAGCGCAAACCAGATGGGATGGTGTATTGCTGCAGAATGCTGTGGTAGCCATGCTGGTTAAGTGTGCCTTGAATTCTAAATAAATCACAGACAGTGTCACCAGCAAAGCACCATCGTTGATGTTGAGATGTGTCTGTTACTTGAACTCTGTGAAGCAGTTATTTGGGCTGCAATCTGAGGTGCAGTTAATTGCCGATTTCTAAGGCTGGTAACTAATGAACTTATCCTCTGCATCAGAGGTAACTCTGGGCCTTCCTTTCCTGTGGCGGTCCTCATGAGAGACAGTTTTATCATAGCGCTTGATGGTTTTTGCGACTGCAATTGAAGAAACTTTAAAAGTTCTCGAAATATTCCGGATTGACTGACCTTCATGTCTTAAAGTAATAATGGACTGTCATTTCTCTTTGCTTATTTGAGATGTTCTTGTCATAATATGGGCTTGGTATTGTACTAAATAGGGCTATCTTCTGTATACCACCCCTACCTTGTCACAACACAACTGATTGGCTAAAACGCATTAACTTTTAACAAGGCACACCTGTTAATTGAAAGGCATTCCAGGTGACTACCTCATGAAGCTGGTTGAGAGAACCAAGAGTGTGCAAAGCTGTCATCAAGGCAAAGGGTGGCTACTTTGAAGAATCTCAAATATAAAATATAATTTGATTTGTTTAACACTTTTTTGGTTACTACATGACTATATTTCATAGTTTGGATGTCCAAACTATTATTCCACAATGTAGAAAATAGCAAAAATAAAGAAAAACCCTTAAATCAGTGGGTGTGTCCAGACTTTTGACTGGTACTGTAAGTCATCTGATGCTGCTGCTGTTGAACTTGGAACACATGACTCTGTGATACTAAATTGGGCATATGTAAAAAAATAAAAAAATAAAAAGTATGTTTAGTTTGTTCAGATAAAAATGATCCTGTGTTGTTTCTGCTCCACACTGATTTCCAAAAGAAACTGAAAGGCAATAGTTCAACCAAATATCATTGGATAATACTGTAAATGGAAAATCCTTTCAATTACAATATATTTTCAGTAGTGGGAGCCACTTCACCACCCCAACACAACATGCAAATACTTTTAGGCCACCAATAGAAAACGCCGACATTTACAGACTGGTGGAGGAACCAATCACAATGCATTCTCTGATACTTGTGAAATGCCCAAGCCAATTCAATTGGTGATGCACATGTATTGCTTTACTGGGTGGAGTTAGTGTATTGTCGACAGTTGGATCTTCTCCCAGACAGATTTTGGTCTGGGAATTTCAATTTTTGGTTCACCAGAGCACATTTTTTACGAGACCACGTTGTAAAAGCTTTTCTTATTTCATCTGAACTGCATCAGGTAAGTTGATTTAACGTTATGGTGCTACCTAATTTGCACACAATTGGTAGAACGATAAAAGTGAGGTAAACAAATCCGTTTTTTTTAAACGCTACTTACATCATTGTAGCCTGCTAGATAGTTAGCAATGCTATTTGGTAACGTTATCAAACATTTCAATTGTTTTCGCTTGTAACTAGTTAACTGGTAAGCTAGCAAGCCATGCAGTTAATAAACTAACTTTAAAAAATATATATATATATAAAAAAAGTTTTTATAAGTATTGGAGCATCTCCAACTGTTCCTTGCAGAATAGGCCTTTTTCTCGGTTGCTTGTTGTTTAACGTTATAGACACCTTTTCGGATGTTAATTACCGGCCGTAACGAGTGTAAATGATGATACCAGTAGTTGCTCAGCGAAACTCCATATTGGATGATCAACAAAGGTATTTTGACACTATAACGCGTGCAGAACTGGTGAATGGGAGTTTGAATCAGAGCTTTCTTTTTGGGCGTTACAGTTCTCAGGCAGAGATACTGGTTCAGCTAAGTTAGCTGGCTAATTTTAAAATCAATGACTGTCAATTAGCTACTTGGTTCTCTCATCGCTAAATTTGACTAGTGCCGTAACTATGTAAACAAGGGGTAGCTAATCTTCAATCCATTTGTAAAACCATCTGTACATTGGTTGCGCCCCGCCCCCATTACCTTGTGTTGGAAGCTCCTACAAGTTTCTCTAGCTAACGTTAATAATTGTCGACTTAACTACGTGTTTCAGGATATGCCCAGCTATATTTTGGTTTGCTAGGTTAAGTTTCAGTGGAGTAAATTACACCAACTATATAGCTCGCATAGAATACTTAAAGCAAGAGTGCCAATGTTAGCAGCACCACTCACGAGCGGATAATGCACTTGTTACATCCAGAATTTACGATATGGCATATAATTGTTGCTAGTTAGCCAACGTTAACTACAATCGGCTTAAAAAGTTGGAGTTGTTAGACATGGCGCATTGAATAAACAGGTTATCAATTCGTGACTTGGTTTTCTTTAGTGACTCACTCAAATCCTCAAACTTTCGAAAGGAGTCATGATTGCAGAAATGGCATGTACGGTCAGCGACACACTGCCACAGTGTTTGTTTGATTTTACTAGCAAAGCAGAAAGCTAGCTGGTTACAAACGCTATGCTTTTCTAAAATGTCAATGTGTTACATTGTGTATAGCAATTGTTACATTGTTATACACTTTTGTGGCCACTCCTGGCACAATCTTTATTTTGTTGTGTCTGTAGGATGGACCGCCACTAAACTAAAGTAGTAGCTATGATGTTTTTTGATCGTTTTGTAACATGGTAGATCATGAATCTGGAACGTTGAGTAATTATTATTTTTGTCTCTCCCATCCCTCTCTGGTCTCTGTGTGACACTTCCAACCAAATCCATAGCATCCAATGACAGATGACTTGCCTTCAGCTCAAGGGGAAGGCTCACTTGTGGCAGAACAAGCTGCATTGGAAGAGAGCCAAGTGTAATTAAAACCTCAACCTCACCCAAAGCATAACTATAGTGGTAGCCCCCACCTGCCACCTCCCTTTAACCTAAACCATAATCCATGTGTTTCTGTCAATTCCTGCAGTAAAGAAATGGCTTTAGATGTCTTAAAATAAAAGCAGAGGCATGCGTTTAGTTTTAAACTCCCTTGTAGCCCACACAGTTGCAACAACTAATATTTGAATACATGATATCATGGTCAGAAATTATGCTTATGTTGCAGTTGAGTTATTCCCTGAATCATATTGGTTTAATTACAGGCTGAAATGTTGTCTATAGTTACCCATCCACATGACCCTGTCATTTTAATTTGGCTCCATCTGAATGAAATGGATTACACAGTGGCAATCCAGACTATGGGAAATCTGCTTTGAGGTGTGCTGCCCAGCAGTACATGTTGATGTGTCATCAGGTGACCCAGTGTTCTCTCACTCGCACACATTAAACTTTGCATGTTTGCAGGAGGAGAGTGTTTGATGTTAAATGGTGCTCTATAATGCCAGCAAGCGTTGGGCCTGAACATCATTTAGAGTATACTCTTGAGATATTTATGATGAGATGCAATGCTAAGTCATGCTTCATGACTTGTCAATACTTCCGCCTGCAAATTACTTGCAAGTTCATTTGTTTGAAAGGATGAAAGTGAACACAGTGCCTCATTGTGGCTTGTTGTGTCAGACAGCCTAATGAGACATGGTTAATTGTTTGGGGTTGCTTATCTCATTAGACGGTGGTTAGCATGGCAGTACACTGGACAGTGAGTTATTGTGTGAAGCTGCTGGTGCCTTGTCAGAGGGCCGTAGGTTTGGTAGTTGGCATATTGAGTGTAGGTGGGTTCCCTGGTTGAACAGTCAACTATTTGAGTTTATTGAGCTTTATTAGTAAATAAGTCTAGAATTCTCTTTTAATTAACCAGCAGGGATAGACCTGGCCACTTACTAGAAAGAATGCCATGTTCCTGTGGCACAGAGTTGAACACAGTCTTCATGGCACACTTAATTGTTAACTTCCCATTGAAAGGTTTATGGTACAACAAATCCTGGTTTTTGTTTCTGGGGCTTTTGGGCCACACCGGACACAGTCTAGGAGATATAGACTTGCTTGAGTTGTCTTGGGCTCCAGTTTGAATCCCAGAGCTGACAAGGGAAACATCTTATGTGCCCTTGAGCAAGGCACTTAACCCTAATTGCTCCAGGATCACAGTTGATGATGGCTGACCCTGGCTGTGACCCCCATTCTCAGTGGGTGTCTCAGGGAGAGTTAGGATATGCAAAAAGCACATTTCCAATTCACACATGAATACACACTTGTACATGTGTGAAATAGGACAACTATAAGCACCCACCAAATTGTATTATTTGTCGTAGGGAATTGATGCTGTTAACTGCTGTATTATTATCTATCCCCTGGCCAATGCTCCTGCACCTTCAAGATTTCTTTCTTTGACATACTGTACCAGTCAAATGTTTGGACACACCTACTCATTCAGGGGTTTTTCTTTATTTTTACGATTTTCTACATTGTAGAATAATAGTGAAGACCTGAACTATGAAATAACACAAGGAATCATGTAGTAACCAAAAGTGTTAAACAAATCAAAATATTTCAAAGTAGCCATCCTTTGCCTTGACAGCTTTGCATTCTCTCAACCAGCTTCATGAGGAATGCTTTTCCAACAGTCTTGAAGAAGTTCACACATGTTGAGCACTTGTTGGCTGCTTTTCCTTTACTCTGTGGTCCAAACCATCTCAATTGATTTGAGGGTGGGTGATTGTGGAGGCCAGGTCATTTGATGCAGCACTCGTCACTCTCCTTGGTCAAATAGCCCTTACACAGCCTGGAGGTGTGTTTTGGATTATTGTCCTGTTGAAAAACAACAAATTAGTGCAAACCAGATGGGATGGCGTATTGCTGCAGAATGCTGTGGTAGCCATGCTGCTTAAGTGTGCCTTGAATTCTAAATAAATCCGACAGTGTCACCAGCAAAGCACCATCACACCACCACCTCAATGCTTCACAGAGGAACCATGCATGCGGAGATCATCCGTTCACCTAGTGGTTTCTTTGCAGCAATTTGACCATGAAGGCCTGACTCACGCAATCTCCTCTGAACAGTTGATGTTGAGATGTCTCTGTTACTTGAACTCTAGCAGTTATTTGGGCTTCAATTTCTGAGGCTGGTAACACTAACTTATCAATCAATCACATTTATTTATAAAGCCCTTTTTACATCAGCCGATGTCACAAAGTGCTATACGGAAACCTAGCCTGACACGGCAAACAATGCACATGTAGAGGCACAGTGGCTAGGAAAACCTCCCTAAAAAGGCAGGAACCTAGGAAGAAACCTGGAGGAACCAGGCTCTGAGGAGTGGCCAGTCCTCTTCTGGCTGTGCTGGGTTGAGATTGAACATCTTGGCCATGTACTGTTACAAACGTTCATAGATGACCAGTAGGGTTCGATTAATAATAATCAGTGTTTGTAGAGGGTGCAACAGGTCAGCACCTCAGGAGTAAATGTCAGTTGGCTTTTCATAGCCGAGCATTCAGAGTTAGAGACAGCAGGTGCGGTAGAGAGAGAGAGTTTAAAACAGCAGATCTGGGACAAGGTAGCACGTCCAGTGAACAGGTCAGGGTTTTATAGCCGCAGGTAGAACAGTTGAAACTGGAGCAGCAGCACGACCAGGTGGACTGGGGAAAGCAAGGAGTCATCAGGCCTTGTAGTCCTGAGGCATGGTCCTAGGGCTGAGAGGGAGAGACTATACCACCCACCCACTTGGCCAAAGCACAGCCCCCACACCACTAGAGGGATATCTTCAACCACCAACTTACTACCCTGAGTCAAGGCCGAGTATAGCCTACGACGATCTCCCCCACGGCACGAACCCGAGGGGGTCACCAAGCTGGACAGGAAGATCACGTCAGAGACTCAACCCACTCAAGTAAGGCACCCCTCCTAGGGATGGCATAGAAGAGCGCCAGTGACTCAGCCCCTGTATTAGGGTTAGAGGCAGAGAATCCCAGTGAAGAGGGGAACCGGTCAGGCAGAGACAGCAAGGGTGGTTCGTCGCTCCAGTGCCTTTCTGTTCACCTTCACACCCCTGGGCAAGACTATACTCAATCATAGGACCTACTGAAGAGAGGAGTCTTCAATAAAGACTTAAAGGTTGAGACCGAGTCTGCGTCTCTCACATGGATAGGCAGGCCCTTCCATGGAAATTAAGCTCAATTGGAGAAATTCTAGGGACAATAAGGAGGCCTGCGTCTTGGGATCGTAGCGTACGTGTAGGTATGTACGGCAGGACCAAATCGGAGAGATGGGTAGGCGCAAGCCCGTGTAATGCTTTGTAGGTTAGCAGTAAAACCTTAATCAGCCCTTGCCTTAACCTGTTATGACTAGGGGGCAGTATTTTCACGGACGGATAAAAAACGTACCCGATTTAATCTGGTTACTACTCCTGCCCAGTAACTAGAATATGCATATAATTATTGGCTTTGGATAGAAAACACCCTAAAGTTTCTAAAACTGTTTGAATGGTGTCTGTGAGTATAACAGAACTCATTTGGCAGGCCAAAACCTGAGAAGATTCCAAACAGGAAGTACCCTGTCTGACCATTTCTTGGCCTTCTTGATTATCTCTATCCAATAGAGGGGATCTCTGCTGTTACGTGACACTTCCTACGGCTCCCATGGGCTCTCAGAAGGCGGCAAAAAGCTGAATCGTGGCTTTGCAGGCCCTGGCTGAAAAACATTAGCGCGTTTGGATAGTGGCCGGTCAGAGTACTATGAGACTGAGGCTCGTGCACGAGTCGACTCCATGTTTACTTTCTCTCTCTTTGAACGAAAACCACCACTCCCGGTCGGAATATTATCGTTTTTTTACGAGAAAAATGGCATAAAAATTTATTTTAAACAGCGGTTGACATGCTTCGAAGTACGGTAATGGAATATTTAGAATTTTTTTGTCACGAAACGCGTCGGGCGCGTAACCCTTCGTCACCCTTGGATAGTGTCTTGAACGCACGAACAAAACGCCGCTATTTGGATATAACTATGGATTATTTTGAACCAAACCAACATTTGTTATTGAAGTAGCAGTCCTGGGAGTGCATTCTGATGAAGAACAGCAAAGGTAATAACAAAGGGTAAATAAGGGTGACGAGCACGAGGCATTTCGTGACAAAAAATGTCGAAATATCCCATTACCGTACTTCGAAGCATGTCAACCGCTGTTTAAAATCTATTTTTATGCCATTTTTCTCGTAAAAAAGCGATAATATTCCGACCGGGAAATCGTTTTTTATTACAAAGAGAGTGAAAGTAAAAGCATGCTATCCCCTCATGCACGAGCCTCAGTCTGATGGCCCTCTGATAGAGCACTTGCCAAAAGCGCTAGTGTGTTTCAGCCTGGGGCTGGAATTACATCGTTCAGCTTTTTCCCGGGTTCTGAGAGCCTATGGGAGCCGTAGGAAGTGTCACGTAACAGCAGAGATCCCCTGTTTTGAATAGAGATGATCAAGAAATGGTCAGACAGGCCACTTCCTGTTTGGAATCTTCTCAGGTTTTGGCCTGCCAAATGAGTTCTGTTATACTCACAGACACCATTCAAACAGTTTTAGAAACTTTAGGGTGTTTTCTATCCAAAGCCAATAATTATATGCATATTCTAGTTACTGGGCAGGAGTAGTAACCAGATTAAATCGGGTACGTTTTTTATCCGGCCGTGCAAATACTGCCCCCTAGCCCCAACAGGTTAAGTTGGGGTTTCCTCTCTCCTCACTTTTCATAGACAATAAGTCAAGGACTTTTCTCATCTCATTCTGCTGCTGCCTCAGGCATTGTTCTCAACATTAATGTGCTGGTTAACTTTGCTATTATGCACATGGCGCTTTTTCCTAGATCATGTTGCTAATTCAACAGCGCACTGATGCGTTTCAGAACCGTGGACAGCAACCGCTTTCCAACGAGAAAAAAATAACATTTGTTATTATAAAATATTCTTTTTATTAGTGTTGCACCATTGTTCTTATGTAATATAACCATATACAATTTCAGTAGCACGTCTTAGACTGATGGACTGCGCCATCCCCACGGCCTCCACAATGGATCAGTCCACTCAGACAGGTGTCTTGTACAGCGATATTTTTTTGATACTGCTTGACTAAAGAAATCTTAGTCAACCAACAGCCTATCGACCAAACAATTGATCAGATGATTAAATGGGGTCAGCCCTACCGAACACAGGCAATTTTTTCATGCTATGGGCTTCAGCACTTGGTGGTCCCATTCTGTGAGCTTGTGTGGCCTACCACTTCACTGCTGAGTCTTCGTTGCACCTAAATGTTTCCACTTCACGATAACAGCTGTTAGCTGAAGAGATCCATCGGCCAATTTCTTGGGCCACTATACCTATTTTGCCAATTGGACTGGACCCCTTAGCTACACGGAACCCTACTAATCCATCACGACTGGTCTGTCGACGTAACCGCACGAGGCTATAACAGAATTCCTCTGTCGCGACGTCCCTCTAAGGCCATTCTGCTAGCTTGCTAGCCCTGGCCTGCTAGCTGTCTGAATCGCCGTGTCTCCACCCAGCCTAACTACTCACTGGACCCCTATGATCACTCAGCTACGCGTGCCTCTCCCTAATGTCAATATGCCTTGTCCATTGCTGTTCTGGTTTGTGATTGTCATATTTCACAGCAGAACCTCTAGCCCTGCTCAATATGCCTTAGCCAACACTTTAGTTCCACCTCCCACACATTCGGTGACATCAGCTGGTTTAAATGTTTCTAGAGACAATATCTCTCTAATCATTACTCAATGTCTAGGTTTACCTTCAAATGTATTCACATCCTACCATACCTTTGTCTGTACATTATGCCTTGATTCTATTCTATCGCGCCAAGAAATCTGCTCCTTTTACTCTGTTCCGAACGCACTAGACAACCAGTTCTTATAGCCTTTAGTTGCACCCTTATCCTACACCTCTGTTCCTCAAGTGATGTAGATGTTAATCCAGGCCCTGCATCACCTAGCTCCACTCCCATTCCCCAGGTGCTCTCATTTGTTGACTTCTGTAACCGTAAAAGCCTTGGTTTCATGCATGTTAACATTAGAAGCCTCCTCCCTAAGTTTGTTTTATTCACTGTTTAGCACACTCTGCCAACCCGGATGTCCTAGCTGTGTCTAAATACTGGCTTAGGAAGACCAAAAACCCTGACATTTACATCCCTAACATTTTCCAACAAGATAGAACTGCCGAATGGGGCGGAGTTGCAATCTACTGCAGAGATAGTATGACAGAACTCTGCAGGCTATCCAGGTCTGTGCCCAAACAATTCGAAATTCTACTTTAAAAATCCACCTTTCCAGAAACAAGTCACTCACCATTGCCGCTTGCTATAGACCACCCTCTGCCCCCAGCTATGCCCTGGACACCATATGTGAATTGATTGCCCCCCCATCTATCTTCAGACCTCATGCTGCTAGGTGACCTAAACTGGGACATGCTTAACACCCTGGCCATCCTACAATCTAAGCTTGATGCCCTCAATCTCACACACAAATGATCAATTAACCTACCAGGTACAACCCCAAATCTGTAAACATGGGCACCCTCATAGATATCATCCTAACCAACTTGCCCTCCAAATACACCTCTGCTGTTTTCAACCAAGATCACTGCCTGCATCCGTAATGTGTCTGCGGTCAAACGAACACCCCTCACTGTCAAACGCTCCCTAAAACACTTCAGCAAGCAGGCATTTCTAATCGACCTGGCCCGGGTATCCTGGAAGGATATTGACCACATTCCGTCAGCAGAGGATGCCTGGTTGTTCTTTAAAAGTGCCTTCATCATCATCTTAAATAAGCATGCCCCATTCAAAAGAAAAAGTAGAATCATGAACAGATTATACATTTTACATTTACATTTTAGTCATTTAGCAGACGCTCTTATCCAGAGCGACTTACAGTATAGTGAGTGCATACATTTCATGCATTTTTTTTTACATAAAAAAAAAAAAAAATTGTACTGGCCTCCCGTGGGAATCGAACCCACAACCCTGGTGTTGCACACACCATGCTGGCGTTGCAAACACCATGCTCTACCAACTGAGCCACAGGGAGCCCTTGGTTCACTCCAGACCTGACTGCCCTGACCAGCACAAAAACATCCTGTGGCGTACTGCATTAGCGTCGAATAGCCACCACGATATGCAACTTTTCAGGGAAGTTAGGAACCAATATACACAGGCAGTTAGGGAAGCTGAGGCTAGCTTTTTCAAAACAGAAATTTGCATCCTGTAGCACAAACTCAAAAAAGTAATGGGACACAAGTCCATGGAGAATAAGAGCACCGCCTCCCAGCTGCCCACTGCACTGAGGCTAGGAAACACTGCCACTACCAATAAATCCACTATAATTGAGAATTTCAATAAGCATTTTTCTACAGCTGGCCATGCTTCCCACCTGGCAACCCCTACCCCGGTCAACTGCCCTGCACCCCCCACAGCAACTCGCCGAAGCCTCCCCCACCCAAATAGCTGATGTTTTGAAAGAGCTGCAAAATCTGGACCCCTACAAATCAGCCGGGCTAGACAATCTGGACCCTCTCTAAAATTAGCTGCTGAAATTGTTGCAACCCCTATTACTAGCCTGTTCAACCTCTTTCGTATCGTCTGAGATCCCCAACGATTGGAAAGGTGCCGCGATCATCCCCCTCTTCAAAAGGAGGAGACACCCTAGACCCAAACTGCTACAGACCTATATCTATCCTACCCTGCATTTCTAAGGTCTTCGAAAGCCAAGTTAACAGATTACAGACCATTTCTAATCCCACCGTACCTTCTCTATGCAAACTGGTTTCAGAGCGGTCATGAGTGCACCTCAGCCATGCTCAAGGTCCTAAACAATATAACCGCCATCGATAAGAGACATTACTGTGCAGCCGTATTCATCGACCTGGCCAAGGCTTTCGACTCTTGTCAATCACCACATTCTTATCGGCAGACAACAGCCTTGGTTTCTCAAATGACTGCCTCGCCAACTACTTCTCAGAGTTCCGTGTGTCAAATCGGAGGGCCTGTTGTCCGGACCTCTGGCAGTCTATGGGTGTACCACAGGGTTCAATTCTCGGGCCGACTCTTTTCTCTGTATACATCAATGATGTCGCTCTTGCTGCTGGTGAGTCTCTGATCCACCTCTATGTAGACGACACCATTCTGTATACTTCTGGTCCTTCCTTGGACACTGTGTTAACCTCTCTAGTACATGTGGGACGAACTCGTCCCACCTACGTAA
This sequence comes from Salmo trutta, assembly GCF_901001165.1. Lineage (NCBI taxonomy): Eukaryota > Metazoa > Chordata > Actinopteri > Salmoniformes > Salmonidae > Salmo > Salmo trutta. Next base: position 22,165,701 of record NC_042991.1, read on the forward strand.
CAGCCACTGAAATCCAGTGGCGCGATTTTTGAATCGTTAGAAATGCTATAACTTCAATTTCTCAAACATATGACTATTTCACAGCTATTTAAAGACAAGAATCTCGTTAATCTAACCCCACTGTCCGATTTCAAAAAGGCTTTACAACGAAAGCAAAACATTAGATTATGTCAGCAGAGTACCCAGCCAGAAAAAATCAGACACCCATTTTTCAAGCTAGCATATCATGTCACATAAACCCAAACCACAGCTAAATGCAGCACTAACCTTTTATAATCTTCATCAGATGACACACCTAGGACATTGTGTTATACAATACATGCATGTCTGTTCAATCAAGTTCATATTTATATCAAAAACCAGCTTTTTACATTAGCATGTGACGTTCAGAAAAAGCATAACCACCGCAAACTTCCGGTGAATTTACTAACAGTTTGCTAAATTACTCACGATAAACGTTCACAAAAAGCATAACAATTATTTTAAGAATTATAGATACATTACCCCTCTATGCACTCGATATGTCCGATTTTAAAATAGCTTTTCGGATGAAGCACATTTTGCAATAATCTAAGTACATAGCCCGGCATTACAGGGCTAGCTATTTAGATACCCACCCAGGTCAGCATCCACCAAAATCACATTTCCTATAAGAAAGATGTTCTTACCTTGCTTGTTCTTCATCAGAATACACTGCCAGGACTTCTACTTCAATAACAAATGTTGGTTTGGTCCCAAATAATCCATCGTTATATCCAAACAGCGACGTTTTGTTCGTGAGTTCTAGAATGCTTCTTCGCGGTGTCGCGCATGGCGCATTGGCGTGTCAAAAATGTCTAAATATTCCATTACCGTACTTCGAAGCATGTCAACCGCTGTTTAAAACCAATTTTTATGCCATTTATGTCGTAGAGAAGTGATAATATTCCGACCGGGAGTATGCATTGAGCCTAAACAGCCGAATAAAATTTCTCCTCAGAAGCGACTCATGCACGCGCATCATTGAAAGGTCCTCCGAGCATCCACTTACAAAAGGCGATAATATATTTCAACCTGAGGTTCCCTCGTAAACCTTCAGTTATTTCGCGGGCTCTGAGAGCCTATTGGAGCCCTGGGAATTGTCACGTTACAGCTAAGATCCTTACTTTTCAATAAAAAGAGGTAAGACGCACGACTCCTTGTCAGACAGGGTACTTCCTGCTTGAAACCTTGTCAGGTTTTTGCCTGCCATAGGAGTTCTGTTATACTCACAGACACCATTCAAACAGTTTTAGAAAATTCAGAGTGTTTTCTATCCAAACCTGAACAATAATATGCATATTCTAGCTTCTGAGTTGGTGTAGGAGGCAGTTAAAAATGGGAACATATTTTTTCCAAAATTCTCAATACTGCCCCCTATACCAAACAGGTTAACTAACCTCCAGAGGAACTTCAATGCCATACAACTCTCCTTCCGTGGCCTCCAACTGCTTTAAATTGCAAGTAAAACTAAATGCACGCTCTTCAACTGATCGCTGCCTGCACCTGCTCGCCTGTCCAGCATCACTACTCTGGACAGTTCTGACCGAGAATATGTGGACAACTACAAATACCTAGGTGTCTGGTTAGACTGTAAACTCTCCTTCCAGACTCACATTAAGCATCTCCAATCCAAAAGTAAATGTAGAATCGGCTTCCTATTTCGCGTCAAAGTATCCTTCACTCATGCTGCCAAACATACCCTCGTAAAACTGACAATCCTACCGATCCTCGACTTCGGCAATGTATTTACAAAATAGCCTCCAACACCCTACTCAACAAATTGGATGCAGTCTATCACAGTGCCATCCGTTTTGTCACCAAAGCCCCATATACTACCCACCACTGCGACCTGTATGCTCTCGTTGGCTGGCCCTCGCTTCATACTCGGCGCCAAACCCACTGGCTCCAGGTCATCTACAAGTCTTTGCTAGGTAAAGCTCCGCCTTAGCTTAGCTCACAGGTCACCATAGCAGCACCCATCCGTAGCACTCACTCCAGCAGGTATATCTTACTGGTCACCCTCAAGCCAATTCCCCTTCGGCCGCCTTTCCTTCCAGTTCTCTGCTGCCAATGACTGGAACGAACTGCAAAAATCACTGAAGCTAGAGACTCATATTCCCCTCACTAGCTTTAAGCACCAGCTCACAGATCACTGCACCTAGGCCATCTAAATAGCCCAGCCAACTACCTCATCCCCATACTGTATTTATCTTGCTCCTTTGCACCCCAGTATCTCTACTTGCACATTCATCTCCTACACAGCTATCACGCCAGTGTTTAATTAGTATATTGTAATTACTTCACCACCATGGCCTATTTATTGCCTTATCTCACCTCATTTGAACACACTGTATATAGACTTTTTCTACTGTGTTTGTTTATGCCATGTGTAACTCTGTTGTATGTGTCAAACTGCTTTGCTTAATCTTGGACAGGTTGCAGTTGTAAATGAGAACTTGTTCTCAACTAGCCTACCTAGTTAAATAAAGGCGAGATAAAAAAAAAATAATAATAACTTAGTTGACCAGGGAACTCTAGCAGGGCAGAAATTTGACAAACTGACTTGTTGGAAACTTGGCATCCTATGACGTGCCACTGAGCTCTTCAGTAAGGACATTCTACTGCCAATGTTTGTCTATGAAGATTGCATGGCTGTGTGCTCGATTTTATACACCCGCAAACGGGTGTGGCTGAAATAGTAAAATCCACTCATTTGAAGGGATGTCCACATACTTGTGGACAGAGGGCTCCAGAGGAGCATATAACTAGGAGCGATTGAAGAACACCTGTGCCTCAGCCTTCACTAATTGTTGTGCAAATTCAAAAGCTGTATTTCACTAAACTAAAGTTTCCCAACTTTGAAACCTACACACATATATATAAATAAATCTTGCAGAAAAATCCCTTACTATGGGGCAAAAGACTTGTGTATAGCCACAACTAAAAATGCAACAATTGGAGCTCAACGTCTCAGGGGTGCTGTAAATTTGTTTTTTCTAAAGACAAATGTGCCTAGATTCCAAGACAAGTATAATTTGATCCAAATTACCTCTGCCTTACTGACATGGAAAGCCCTTGCTGCAAAATTGGACTCCTGCAGATAATCTCTTTTTAACTATGTTTTGGGAGGGTGCCAAGCCACAGGCACCCAATTAAGGGGATTTTTTTCCCCCCCCCCTGTGCTGTTTCAAAGCAGGACACTTGCTAGGAGATGGCAAACTCCCCCTTTCCTCAGTAATGAGCAGAAAATTGCATTTATTGTTCCATTCAAAGGGCTGGTAGTGCAGCTTCTGAGAAAAGCTGCGACATGGTGGCTTACTACTAGCACAAGTAATTTCTGGTCACGATTGAATTTTGTTTTGTCCATCTATGAACCCAACTTGTTGCAAACAAGTATAGTTGAGAGAATTGTATGGAGCTTTGAAGGTGACGGAATCAAAAGCCTTGTGTTGGATTGGAAAGGTAATCTTTGAAAAATGCTCAATATGAAACTGAGAATCAACAGAGTTGGTGTTGCACAGAGTTTGTGATCTTTATTTGTTGAGTGATTCCATAAGAGCCTAAACCACTGTGACAATCCCTGTGGAAAAACAGTGTCCAAGGCAGGATGTCAGGAACACAGTACTCTAAAAGCGGGATGTTCCCATAACCCTTCCGAATGGTTAAGCAATCTCTCTCACAGTGCGCAGCAGAATTAGGAGACTGAGTGACACGTAGAGTGGTCTGTTCCAACAGGAAGCTCACCACAAGACCCAATGTTGGAGTAAATCCCCACCTCACTTTTGTCCAATCACAATTTGAGGTAATTACCTGTAGTGACAGTATGAGGTTGACATTTCAGAGCTCTGGTATTTCTTTCTCTTTTGCAACAATTTAGAATTGGCAAATCAGTGATTGATCTGACAGCTGGCAATGGTGCATATATGAAGCATTTGAATTAGAGGTCGACCGATTAATCAGAATGGCCGATTAATTAGGGCAGATTTCAAGTTTTCATAACAATCGGAAATCTGTATTTTTGGACGGCGATTATACATTATTTTTAACTAGGCAAGTCAGCTAAGAACACATTCTTATTTTCAATGATGGCCTAGGAACGGTAGGTTAACTGCCTTGTTCAGGGGAAGAACGACAGATTTTTACCTTGTCAGCTCGGGATTCAATCTTGCAACCTTACGGTTAACTAGTCCAACGCTCTAACCACCTGCTTTACATTGCACTCCACGAGGAGCCTGCCTGTTACGCGAATGCAGTAAGAAGCCAAGGTAAGTTGCTAGCTAGCATTTAACGTATCTTATAAAAAACAATCAATCAATCATAATCACTAGTTAAACTAGTAATAACATCAACCATGTGTAGTTATCTAGCCTGTCCTGCGTTGCATATAATCGCTTCGGTACACATTGCTCCAACGTGTACCTAACCAATAACAGCAATGCCTTTCTTAAAATCAATACACAAGTATATACACTGCTCCAAAAAATAAAGGGAACACTAAAATAAGACATCCTAGATCTGAATTAATGAAATAATCTTATTAAATACTTAGTTGAATGTGCTGACAACAAAATCACACAGAAATAATCTATGGAAATCCAATTTATCAACCCATGGAGGTCTGGATTTGGAGTCACACTCAAAATTAAAGTGGAAAACCACACTACAGGCTGATCCAACTTTGATGTAATGTCCTTAAAACAAGTCAAAATGAGGCTTAGTAGTGTGTGAGGCCTCCACGTGCCTGTATGACCTCCCTACAACGCCTGGGCATGCTCCTGATGAGGTGGCGGTTGGTCTCCTGAGGGATCTCCTCCCAGACCTGGACTAAAGCATCCGCCAACTCCTGGACAGTCTGTGGTGCAACGTGGCGTTGGTGGATGGAGCGAGACATGATGTCCCAGATGTGCTCAATTGGATTCAGGTCTGGGGAACGGGCGGGCCAGTCCATAGCATCAATGCCTTCCTCTTGCAGGAACTGCTGACACACTCCAGCCACATGAGGTCTAGCATTGTCTTGCATTAGGAGGAACCCAGGGCCAACCGCACCAGCATATGGTCTCACAAGGGGTCTGAGGATCTCATCTCGGTACCTAATGGCAGGCTACCTCTGGCGAGCACATGGAGGGCTGTGCGGCCCCCCAAAGAAATGCCACCCCACACCATGACTGACCCACCGCCAAACCGGTCATGCTGGAGGATGTTGCAGGCAGCAGAACGTTCTCCACGGCGTCTCCAGACTCTGTCACGTGCTCAGTGTGAACCTGCTTTCATCTGTGACGAGCACAGGGCGCCAGTGGTGAATTTGCCAATCTTGGTGTTCTCTGGCAAATGCCAAACGTCCTGCACGGTGTTGGGCTGTAAGCACAACCCCCACCTGTGGACGTCGGGCCCTCATACCACCCTCATAAAGTCTGTTTCTGACCGTTTGAGCAGACACATGCACATTTGTGGCCTGCTGGAGGTCATTTTGCAGGGCTCTGGCAGTGCTTCTCCTGCTCCTCCTTGCACAAAGGCGGAGGTAGAGGTCCTGCTGCTGGGTTGTTGCCCTCCTGCGGCCTCCTCCACGTCTCCTGATGTACTGGCCTGTCTCCTGGTAGCGCCTCCATGCTCTGGACACTACGCTGACAGACACAGCAAACCTTCTTGCCACAGCTCGCATTGATGTGCCATCCTGGATGAGCTGCACTACCTGAGCCACTTGTGTGGGTTGTAGACTCCGTCTCATGCTACCACTAGAGTGAAAGCACCGCCAGCATTCAAAAGTGACCAAAACGTCAGCCAGGAAGCATAGGAACTGAGAAGTGGTCTGTGGTCACCACCTGCAGAACCACTCCTTTATTGGGGGTGTCTTGCTAATTGCCTATAATTTCCACCTGTTGTCTATTCCATTTGCACAACAGCATGTGAAATTTATTGTCAATCAGTGTTGCTTCCTAAGTGGACAGTTTGATTTCACAGAAGTGTGATTGACTTGGAGTTACATTGTGTTGTTTAAGTGTTCCCTTTATTTTTTTGAGCGGTGTATTTTTAAACCTGCATATTTAGTTAATATTGCCTGATAACATGAATTTCTTTTAAATAGGGAAAATGTGTCACTTCTCTTGCAACAGAGTCAGGGTATATGCAGCAGTTTGGGCCGCCTGGCTCGTTGCGAACTGTGAAGACTGTCTTCCTAACAAAGACAGCCAACTTCGCCTAACGGGATGATTTAACAAAAGCGCATTTGCGAAAAAAGCACAATCGTTGCACGACTGTACCTAACCATAAACATCAATGCCCTTCTTAAAATCAATACACAGAAGTGTATATTTTTAAACCTGCATATTTAGCTAAAAGAAATCCAGGTTAGCAGGCAATATTAACCAGATGAAATTGTGTTACTTCTCTTGCGTTCATTGCACGCAGAGTCAGGGTATATGCAACAGTTTGGACCGCCTGGCTCGTTGCGAACTAATTTGCCAGAATTTTACGTAATTATGACATAACATTGAAGGTTGTGCAATGTAACAGGAATATTTAGACTTAGGGATGCCACCCGTCAGATAAAATACGGAACGGTTCCGAATTTCACTGAAAGGAATTTTTTAATTTTTTTACAAGATGATAGTTTCCGGATTCGACCATATTAATGACCTAAGGCTCGTATTTCTATGTGTTTATTATAATTAAGTCTATGATTTGATAGAGCAGTCTGACTGAGCGGTGGTAGGCAGCAACAGGCTCGTAAGCTTTTCAAACAGCACTTTCGTGCGTTTTGCCAGCAGCTCTTCGCTGTGTTTCAAGCATTGCGCTGTTTATGACTTCAAGCCTATCAACTCCCAAGATTAGGCTGGTGTAACCGATGTGAAATGGCTGGCTAGTTAGCGGGGTGCACGCTAATAGCGTTTCAAACGTCACTCGCTCTGAGACTTGGAGTAGTTGTTCCACTTGCTCTGCATGGGTAACGCTGCTTCGAGGGTGGCGGTTGTCGATGTGTTCCTGGTTCGAGCCCAGGTAGGAGCGAGGAGAGGGACGAAAGCTATACTGTTACACTGGCAATACTAAAGTGCCTATAAGAACATCCAATAGTCAAAGGTATATGAAATACAAATCGTAGAGAGAGAGAAATAGTCCTAGAATTCCTAGAATAACTACAACCTAAAACTTTTTACCTGGGAATATTGAAGACTCATGTTAAAAGGAACCACCAGCTTTCATATGTTCTCATGTTTTGAGCAAGGCACTTAAACGTTAGCCTTCTTACATGGCACATATTGCACTTTTACTTTCTTCTCCAACACTTAGTTTTTTCATTATTTAAACCAAATTGAACATGTTTCATTATTTATTTGAGGCTAAATTTATTTTATTGATGCATTAAGTTAAAATAAGTGTTCATTCAGTATTGTTGTAATTGTCATTATTACAAATAATAATACATAACATTTTTTTTTTAAAATCAGACGATTAATCGGTATCGGCTTTTTTGGGGCCCTAAAATAAAATCGGTATCGGCGTTAAAATCATAAATCGGTCGACCTCTAATTTGAATGTTTAGTGAGACTACTGTGAGAAAGTAAAGTTGAAAGTCTGTTCAACAGGGGTCTTTGAGTACACAGGGGTCATACTGAATGCTACATTTAGCCTACAAACACATAAGTCCAAACACCACTAACAAGTGGGGGGAGAGGCAGGATCAGTGAAGAGGACTGCACACATGACTACACAATATCATTGATGGTAAAGTACACAGAAGATGGAACACGTGTACAGTCCTTCTGGGGTACTGAACAGAGGAAAGGGGACAGTTGCCACCTCATACCATCTCAATGTAACTTGAAAGAAACTCATGCTCTTTGCCTGAGGTAGTCTAACAAATACCCTATGCTGTAGCTTCTCGCTCACCCTCCCATACACTACAGAGACATTTCAACCTCTTAAAGCTAATGGAACATGAGCTAAGTGTGAACCCTAAGCCACAGTCACAGGCTAAATCCTATACAGCATGATTCAAGTTTAAATTTCTATATTCTCGCAAATGTCAGTACTGCATGTGCTCAAAGACATACAGTACCAGTCAAAAGTTGACACCAAATCATTCAAGGATCTTTCTGTATTTTTACAAACTTCTACATTGTAGAATCATAGTGAAGGCACAACTATGAAATCACACATGGAATCATGTAAACCAGCTTTTTACATTAGCATGTGATGTTCAGAACTAGCAACTAGCATACCCACCGCAAACTTCCGGTGAATTTACTAAATTACTCATGATAAACGTTATTTTCAGGATTATAGATACACAACTCCTTTATGCAATCGCGGTGTCAGATTTTAAAATAGCTTTTCGGCAAAAGCACATTTTGCTATATTCTGAGTACATAACCCGGCCATCAGGGCTAGCTAATTTGACACCCACCAAGTTTGGCCCTCACCAAACTCAGATTTACTATAAGAAAAATTGTATTACCTTTGCTGTTCTTCGTCAGAATGCACTCCCAGGACTTCTACTTCAACAACAAATGTTGTTTTGGTTCCAAATAATCCATAGTTATATTCAAATAGCTCCGTTTTGTTCGTGCGTTCAGGTCACTATCCGAAGGGTGACGCGCGAGCGCATTTCGTGACAAAACATTTCAAAATATTCCATTACTGTACTTCGAAGCATGTCAAACGCTGTTTAAAATCCATTTTTATGCTATTTTTCTCGTAAAATAGCGATAATATTCCAACCGGGCGACGTTGTATTCATTCAAAGGCTGAAAGAAAAAATTGAGTAGTCTCGTGGACGCGCATCTCTAGTGTCACTGTTCCCAGGCTGACCACTAACAAATTATCCTGCTGTTCTTCGCCCAGACAGCAGACACCCCATTACACTTTCTGGGGCCTTCTGAGAGCCAATGGAAGCCTTAGAAAATGTCACGTTACAGCACAGATGCTGTATTTTTGATAGAGATGCTACAGAAGGACAACAAATTGTCAGACAGGGCACTTCCTGTATGGAATCTTCTCAGGTTTTGGCCTGCCATATGAGTTCTGTTATACTCACAGACACCATTCAAACAGTTTTAGAAACGTTAGTGTTTTCTATCCAAATCTACTATTTATATGCATATTCTAGTTTCTGGGCAGGAGTAGTAACCAGATTAAATCGGGTACGTTTTTTATCCGGCCGTTAAAATACTGCCCCCTATCCCAAACAGGTTAACTTCTTATGGGTACCTGGGACGGTAGCGTCCCACCTGGCCAACATCCAGTGAAATTGCAGAGAGCGAAATTCCAAAATACTCAATTCAAATATTTAACATTCTTGAAAATGTGTTATACATCAAAATAAAGCTTAACTCTTGTTAATCCAGCCGCCGTGTCAAATTTCAAGGCTTTACGGCGAAAGCAAACCATGCGATTATCTGAGGACAGCGCCCCGCATACAAAAGCATGAACCATATTTCAGCCAGGCAGGTGCACAAAACCTCACATTCTGCCCAAAAACAATGATAATTTCTCTCAACCAGTGGCATATGGGCTTTTTAAGTGAGCGCTGATTCCGCCCTTTGATAAGCAGTGCCCACTTCGACAAAGGCAGGGGCACAAACAATTTGCTTGTTAGTTCCCAGCGCGCTTCTACAGGGTGCTGAAGGAGAGACACATCTCTGCAGCGCTCCACCAACGTTCAGTCAAAAAAATTATCTTACATAAATCATGTAACCGATATGGTAGAAAGTGTGTGGCATTTTCTGTAGCCTACAGGCTAGAGATAAAATGTATGACAATGTAATGAGACGGATAACACTAGTCCCGTGCGAATCGACATCCCTGTGTTTTGAGAGAAATGTCTGAGTTTGACAAGTGTTGCTCACGGTTTGAGCAAGAAAACAATAACTGATTTGATAAATTGAACTAAGTGCTGCACATAAACTATATGAATAGGCTACATGTAGGCCAATCAACTCTCAGTGAATGCTTTTTGTTATATTTTGTGCATATTCTGGCAGACCGGCGGCCATCTGGGTTTGGCCGATGCCAGGAGAAGGCTACCTGCCCAAGTCCATTGTGCCAACTGTAAAGTTTGGTGGTGGAGGAAAAATGGTGGCTGTTTTTCATGGTTCGGGCTTCACCCCTTAGTTTCAGGGAAGGAAAATCTTAACATTACAGCATACAATGACATTCTAGATGATTCTGGGCTTCCAACTGTGTTGGCCTGTGCACAAAGTGAGGTTCATACAGAAATGGTTTGTTGAGATCAGTCTGGAAGAACTTGACTGGCCTGCACAGTGCCCTGACCTCAACCCCATCAAACACCTTTGGAATTAATTGGAAGGCTGACTGCGATCAGTGCCGATCTCACTAATGCTCTTGTGGTTGAATGGAACCAAGTCCCTGCAGGAATGTTATAACATCTAGTGGAAAACCTTCCCAGAACAGTGGAGGTTGTTATATCAGCAAAGGGGGACCAACTACATATTTATGCCCCTGATTTTGGAATGGTATGGTTGATGGTGTTTTTTTGTATCACACACACACTACATGACCAAAAGTATGTTGGTGTAGCTTACAGATCAGTGTCTCCTGCTGGGTGTCCTGCAGGATGGTGCAGGATGGTGGAGCAGTGACGAAACCCCAAGCTGTATAAACAAGATGTTTTGGCAGTGCAGCCGCTCTACTTCTGGTTACAGGGGCAGCAGCACTGGAAAATCATGAGAATGCCATGTCGCTTCCCACTTTTCCCATCAGGAAAATGTCTGCGCCACTGATTTCCGCTTTTGTATGGGGAATTCCAGTGATGATCACAGCAAAGACTATCCTTCCGAGGGTCGTCTCTGGCTGTCTGAAATGTGTCCGTCCCCACTGTGGAATACAAATTGGAGCCGTGTTCACAGCCCCTTGTTGTATCCTCCACCACAAGTAGCCCGTGCCAAACGGAGGGATCCTCAAGATCTTTAATCCGCTATTAGCAGATCGGTTTAGTAAACCGAGGAGGCTATTGCCCCAATCATCTATATTGGACCGCTATCTTTCTCAACCCCAGCTAAAGAGAAATAGATGGAAGTTATTGACTGCTCTTATTAGCCCACAGATTTAGCTGGATTGATTATTCTAAGGAGCCTGATTTAAGCTGCTGAAGGATTTGTTTGTGTAGTGCGGAATTGTGAGTTTGCGTGTCAAAAGAAAGCTTTGAATTGCCTTCAAAAGGTAAACACCGCTTGGACTCCCCATAAGCCATGATAAAGTAAATCACACCGTGAGGATTCTCTTTAAACTGCAGAGTTCTGTTTTCCATACCCTTTAGTGAGACAAAAATGCCCTTGTGTTCATGCTGGAGAGGGAGAGATAAAGGAATGGGGATTAGCGGATGAGACTGAGAAAACGGCCAAGCCTGAATGGGACGGATGGAGTGTGTCACCACGTCAGACTTGCTGTTACCCCGGGCCTGCTCTGCGGGGACAAAGTTCGCAGGGCTGTTTAGGGCAGATTGCAGGACGTGCTGATGGCTCCTTCTCTGGAAAACAAACTTGGCCCCTAACGATGACGACTAAGAGCTGGCCTGGCGGAACAGGCTGCTGCTCTGCTACGGTCCTCCTGTGCAGTCACACACTTTATTTGAGTGTAACTAATACTTTGTCTTGCAAAAAAACAGGGATGTCCCGTAAGGACTGCTGGTGAAGAGGTAAGTGTATATTAAAACGGATCATGGGAACATTTTTCAGTTTGGTGATTTACTGTCATCAGAGCCAAGAACAAGTCTAAACACCTGATATTTATTTAAAATTATTCATATCACCGTAGTATTTTTGAAAGTGTATCGTTTTGTCTTTTTAATATTTTAACATTTTATATATATATATCTCCATCCATCCATCCAAAAGGCTTAACAGCTTCTACACCCAAGCCATAAGACTTCTGACCAGCTAATCAAAGGGTTACCCAGACCCCTCTCTTACGCTGTTGCTACTGTTTATTATCTATCATAGTCACTTTAATAACTCTACCTACATGTACAAATTACCTCAACTAACCGGTGCCCCGCACATTGACTCTGTACCGGTACCCCCTGTATATAGCCTCGCTATTGTTATTTTACTGCTGCTGTTTAAATTATTTGTTACTATTTAAATATATATATATATATATATATATAACACTTTTTTTCTTCTAGCGTTTTCAAAACGGTCACGTAAATAAGTGCTGAAAACTCATTATTTTAAAAGAAGATGGAGATGAAGGAAAAATACTGTTTTGAAACAGCTAGCTGTGATACAATAGTGTCAAATGTCCCGATGTGTAAATATCGTTTAGATACAATATTACATTTTTGAATGGGTTCTCATTTTGTTCTTGTCCAAAGTTGAACCCTATTTAGGGGAATACATTTTTTTTTTTTTTCAAGGAAGCTCTCAGAATAACAAAGTTGTGGTGTAATTCCTGGGGTGTGTTTCCAAGAGAACCCTGTGCACCTGTGCAGAGATGACCTCCACGTGGCCCCTTGGGAGCACTCATCTCTGTGGCTCAATGCACTAATGGGGGATGAAAGGGGAATTTAGCGAGGGACCATGGGCATTTATAACTGATTTTGTATTATTCAGATTTGGAACACTCAGCCATTCAGAGAGAATAAAGGGGGAATGGGCGGTCTTGTAGGGCGCACAGTAAGCCTGTATTACTGTTTAAACACACCACACTGGAGCTCTCTCCACATGAATGTCCCTCCATTATGACACCATTTTAACCTGTCAGTGGCAAGGAAGCACTATGGACTACGTCTTAATTTCGCCCTTAGCCATAGATGTATATCTATGGACATCAACATGGCGGTGCTTGCTCTTGGAGTGCTGCATCAGATGACAAAACATGTTCTTACTTCAGTTATTCACTGTTCAGGACAACGTGCCATTTCAATGAATTAGTCATTGCTCATACTCTGGTGGATGAAAAACAAAAATCCGGAGGGTTGTTATTATTAGGTGTCATAGATAACCATGTCACATGGCTGGGCTTGCAGTGCAACACATCATTGTTTAAATTTGTCATCATTTACTGTGAAATTGTTGAATTAGAATATTAAGTATTCCATTACCAAAGAACTCTTGTCTCTGAGTGTGACAGATGGCTGGCACTGTCAACAAGGATTAGGTCATGGTTTGTTTTTCTCAGGTTATTAACGCAATACATATTTTTACTCAAAAGATGACCCTCACAGGTATCTACCATATACCACTCATCCCCATGTTTGTTGGGAAAATGGCCTCAAGTAGCCCTAAGGCTCGACACACACGTAAAGGATATGCTCTAATCTACAGAAAAACAAAGACATTGTATAATTGTTTCAACAAGTCTCCCTTGAGCCTGTAAGAGGGTCACTGTTAGGGTTGGTTATCATTCATTAGATTAGCTCTATCCCAGTCTGTCCCAGCCCAGCTGCTCCATAATGCTGCTCTATCTATGCTTTGAGGGAGATGGACATTTTCAGGGTCCAGCCCTGAGTTGGATTTAAACCTCCGACTCCAGTCTATTGTGGGTGGGCGGGAGTCCGGGGCGGAACGTGGTCACTGCTCTAGAACCCAGATGTGTTCCCTCAGGAGGTCTATTCCAGGCCTGGGCCCATAGAATAAAAGCCATGACATCACCAGTCCGTCAGCCCACAGACTTTAATCCACAATAACAACTCCACCAGACTCAACAGCTGTCTGGATTAAACAGGCGTTATTCTGTGTTTGATTTAATCTGTACTGTATGTACTGTACTTCACCCTTACAGCCAGCTATGTTTTGTGTATCAATATCAGAGGAATGTACAAATCTGATGTCTGACTGGAATTTGAGCCTAAATCTTTTGGCTGCATATTTGTCAGTTTACAAAATAAAATTGGGAATTTTGACACTGACCAATATTATGAAACTTTTGTTTTCCTGCCCAGATGATGGGAAAGTCCTGACAGACTTTTTTTTGTGGAATCTCATGTAAAAGAAAAGGCTAAGCACATCACGAAGAAGAGCTCAATATGAGTGTTTTGCAATCCTTCTTGAATGTGTGGTGTTTGTGGGCTCCCAGAGCAGGCTGATGATATCCAGCCCTGTCTGGAGCAGGGGTTGAAGCTGGAAGTTGGCTCTCTGGACTGGGGTCCCTGCAGTGGGAGTATCTATGGCCAAATAGTCTAGTACAGAAACTGAGCAACAGAGACCAAATGCTTCAGGCCAGGAAGTGTGCTAATATCAACCCAGTATCTCTGTGGGGCTGTGTCCTATACATTGTGGTGCTGGATTCCCTCCTTCCCTGCATCAGTTCTAGGAACAGCTGAACAGCCTCCAAGAGGAGAGAACCATTAACTAAAGCTGTCCTGTCACCACACTGTATTGCTGGATTTATGTAGTGCAACTTCACGCTGGAGTTAAGTGATATGCCCTGATTCTGGATTTCTGTCCCTCGACACAGCAAAATCGGCAGTGCTGCAGCCAGGAGCTTATTTTTATCTCTGGGAAGGACAGTTGAGGATGTGAGGGGGAAAAATGGGACTCACACAATGCTATATTTGGCATGTTTTAAGTTGGTCTTGATATCAGCATTATGAAGTCTGAACTTGGAGTTTCTGTGCTTTACCCTCTTGATTGCGTGATGCCATGGGACAGGCTCTAGCTCATGTGCACTTGCGACTATTTAACCTTTCTCTCTGATGTAATGTGTAGATACAACTAATATTAGCCTCAACCGTCAGACTGGGTGTGGACTTAACACAGTAAACACTATTGTCTTTGTGTAGTTTGTGATATCAACAAACTGCTTTCAATTGCAAATCAAAGAGAAACTTTGCAGACACAGGAAGCCACATTTGATGTCCTTCATTGTTACTGTTAACTAGCTGCAGTGTTCTCTGGTGTCCGACGCAGGTAAAGAAGCATGGATAGCTGCCAGTGTGTGGCTGAAGATGACCTGAATGCAATTTAGATCATGTAACTGATGGAAATGAGAGGAGTTATTCTAGGGGCCTACATCACCCCTACATCACCCCTTCAGACACCATCTAAACCAGTGATGGTCATGGATTCTCTGTAAAATTCTAGGAATCTGATCTCGGTTATCTTTCCCTTCAAGCCACCATAAATAGCCTACCGCTTAGTCCTTCAGTGCTCAACCAGGCCCTGTGAGAGCCAGCCAGAAGGGGACAGTGGAACACAGTAGCCCAGCGGCTGACAGTGATTGATCACGGTATTGTTGTGGACTCACAGGCAGCAGGTCATTGTAGATGAGACAAAGTTGGTCTCACAGTCACTGCCTCAGGTATGGATGGTGACTATGGGAGGAATTCATAGACCACAAAGGAAATTACTAAGCAAACAAGGATGTCTAGATGAGAGAGATTGAGGGTAGGTGTAGGTGGCTCAATATGCATACAAGTGGGTTTTAACACATGGGATAAATCTATGTCTTGATAAACTCATCAAATTATTGATAAACTTGTAAGTGAAGATATTTCAGTTTTACTGGCATTGACCAACAAATTAGATCTTCTGTGTAAAATTGTTCCAGCATCTCATAACATGATTTTGTAATTTAACATCAACACTTTAAATTAAGTAAAGCAATTTGTTCTATACCAGTGTTTCCCAACTCTGGTCCTTGAGTACCCACAACAGTACACAGTTTAGTTGT